>NW_007727542.1:364071-366469 GCF_000696425.1 Galeopterus variegatus
TCAGATCCCACATACAGACTGGTTCCCACTCACTGGCTGAGCGAGGCGCGGGAGCAACGCCAAGGGTTGCAATCCCGTTGCCGGTCCCCGGTCCGGTACAGGGGCAACACTGAGGGTTGCGATCCGTTGCCGGACACGGAAAAAGACAAAAGACAAAAAAAAAAAAAAACAAAAACTAAGATTAAGAGCCAAGGCAGCTAAAATTCTCCATTTTGGGCTAAGAGGAATAACTTATGAATGGTTTCTTTCCATTGTAAAGAGTGACAGATGACAGTCTTCATTATTTTGCAGGATTTGGTGTAACTGGGAAGTTTCTTAGGCCAAATAACTAGCAAAACAAAACCAAACAAAACCTTTAATATGTAAATAATTCTTTGGTCTGCTACATATGGCCAAGAGATTGAATGGAGCCTGTTCTCTGATACACCATCTGGTATACCAGCTGAGTGACTTTTTAGTGGCAATATTAGCTTCCTAATTTTCACTTCATTATCCTGTGCCCCTAATGATTCCCTCAAAAATACTAGAAAGACACATATACTCCAAGTAACCAAGTTTGCCCTCTTGAAAATCTCATAATTAAAAATTTTAACTGTATTGAAAAAAAATCAGCACACTTCTGGATGGCCACTGGCAGGTTGTTGAATTTAATCAGACAGGAACTTGTTAAAGTGCGTTAATCTATAGTGGGGTTTAATGGAACCGAGTGCCAGCTGAGCACTCTGCTCCTGCGCTGTCCCCAATCTCCTGGGCACTGCCTCCGTGTGGCCCCTGTCATTGCAACGTCTGCCTGTCCTTCCTGCCTCTAGCCTGCCACGCTCCACTCCCCTCTCTGAACTGCCTCTTTCACTTTTGTGATGACACAAACCCACAGATCTGACAGGCTACTCTCCAGCTTTCACAGTTGCAGCTTCTTGGGGTCCCTGTGGGGTTTAAGGGTTTGTCCCTGAGTCAGACAGACTCAGATTGGAACCCAGCTTCCAACTCAGCAACCTCGGCAAAGTGCCCTTCCTGAGCCTTCGTTTCCTTGTTTGTAAACAGCCACGGTCATAAGAGAGTTCTCGTGGCAACATTCAGGTGTGGATTAAGTGAGATGATGCAGGTGATGTAGTCAGCAGGGGCTAGGCCCTTAGCTAGTGCCTGGCAAACAGCAGCTCTCTAGGGACTGTGTGGCCATTTAATCTAGCAGCACCCTTTCCTGGAGCCCTCCCCTTCCCCCTTCTGTGGTCCTTGTGGTTCTGACATCCTGGCATATCTCCCACCCTATACTACCTAGCATTAAGTCTGGAGGTACATTACTGGCAAAAAAGTAACAGTAGCTTAAGTGAGGACTGCATTTCTCTTCCACATGAAAGCAGTGTGGGAGCATGGGCCCATGTGGCAGCTTCAAAGTATCACTAGGACCTTGGGTTCTGATCTGCCATCCTGGAGACTGGCTGTCCTCCTCAGTGACTTCACGGTCCAAGGCGGCTGCTGGAACTCCAGCCAGCGAACCCATTGTCTTGATGTTGACAGTAAGAGGAAGTGAGAGAGAACAGAAATGTGCATACCACCACCCCCAGCCCTGCCATTATGGAGCTTTACTGAAATTTCTACATAATAGTTCCACATATGCACCTACGTCACATGGTCTCTTCTAGCTGCAAGCTAGTCCAAGAAATGTAGTCTTTTTTTCTGGACACTCACCTAAAATACAATGGGTTTTTCAATTAAGCAAGAATCGGAGAAGGGATATCAGTTGGAAACTAGATACAGCATGGGGCCCAGGCCGGGCCATCAGTGCCCTTCCATGGGATCTGGTCTAAGACACTGGAGAAGAGATGGCCCCTGTTTCCTAAGGGTGATGGTCTGGAGGGACATGGTCCCACGATACAGAGGGCACAGCACACAGATGAAGAGGAGCCAGGGAAAGGAAAGTGCGAGCACCTGGAGTAGGGCTGCCTTGAAGACCTGACTCAAATGTCATCTCCTCCATAGAGCTGTTCTCAGCTCCCCTATGCTCGAGTTCCTAAATGTTCTAATGACCTCTGTCATATTTGACTGCAGTCCTTTACCCCTCCACTAGACTGAAAGGACCTAGAGGGAAAATTCTCATCTTATCCACACATACTCCTACAAGTAACCATAAATGTGTGTCACTGGGTGACTGAACGAACAGCAAGAGGGCTGAGCTCTGGCAGGTGCAGGCAATACCCCAAAAGGAGTCTTCTGAGCAAGGACTGCTGGGTGAGCACCATCGCTCTGCCTCCACTGCCTCCTCTATAAAAGAGAGTAATAATAATAATACCTCTCTCCAGGGGTAATTCACAATGCCTGACACATAGTAAGACCTCAATTAGCATTAGCCATTCGTATTAATATTATTTCAGTGCATGCCATTGACTGTGAGATGCACATT
>NW_007727542.1:367115-386748 GCF_000696425.1 Galeopterus variegatus
CAATAGAATTGTTATTATCAGGAAAAGAATAGAGTTCAGAAATTCAGGGCCTTGCAAAGTCAGAAAAGTCAACTCATAAATCTCAATAGTAAGAGATGAGACTGGGCTGGTCCTTGAGTGGCCAAGGCCAAAGTGGCCCAGAAAGAGATGAAAGGAAAAGCCTGGCTTTGCCCATATTGTATTCGAGGAAGCATCAACGTGTCCACCATTCAATCAAAAGACAGCAAGGTAAGGGACAAGGAAAGGAGGAAAGAAAGCAGGGCTGGGACCTATGTCTTGGCAAGAACTTGATATGATTGCAGCCATGTGGAATTGACTAGAAGCAAATTGATCAGAAGCCCACTATGTTTTTACGGAACCTGAATTGTCAAAGAAACCATGAGCCAAAAAGGCATCTTATACATAAAGTGGAATAGTATTCAGCCATAAAAAGGAATGATGTATTAACACATGCCACAGTGTGGATGAACCTTGAAGACATTATGCTGAGTGAAAGAAGCCAGACACAAAAGGGAACACGCAGGGCGATTCCATTTACATGAAACACCCACAATAGGCAAGTCCACACAGATAGAAAGTAGTTTAGTGGTTGCCAGGTGCTGGAGGAGGCGGGAATACAGAGCAACTGCTTAATATGTACAGTTTCCTTCTGGGATGATAAAAATGTTTTGGAACTAGATAGAAGTGGTGCTTATACAATGTTGTGGTTGCACTAAATGCCACTGAGTTGTTCATTTTTAAACAGTTAATTTTATGTTATGTGGATTTCACCTCAATAAAAACAAGCACTGCACTATTGGACTGTGGGACCACCAACCTCTCAGCAACAAGATGTGGGCTGGTGGCGCTGTGCAGCCTCCGCCAAGGGCACGTTCTCAATTCCACAGCAGAAACAGCTATCCAGTGTGATGGGACAGGAGGGCGCCTCTGAGCACAAGCCAGGAGCCTCAGAGAAAAATGGGTAGGAGGCTCCCCAGAGACAAGAACCTGAAGACCTCAGGGGAGGACCTCACCTTTCTTCAGGGATGGGCCCCCGTGTGCGTCCCCACGTCCCCTCTGGGAATGCAGTGCTGTCAAATCTGTCCCTATTCCACTGCTTTATCTTACTGTTTTATTATCTGTTTATGGGCCTCTAGGTCAAGAAAGGCCACATCGGACACTATTGAAAGACTGTCATACACCACCCGGAGATCCAGGAATATTCTACCAAACACAGCTCAAATTATGGCCATGGCAGTGACTGCCTAACCCCACATCTGCTTTTTCTTTTGCCCCTAATAATCAAGCCCCTGATTTTCAAATCATTCTTCCTAGAACAATTCTTCCGAGAGCAATTCCACCTGTGTTATCTCCTTTGGAGCTGGGTATGGCCACCACCTGGGTGGATGATGAGCAGGAAGAAGCCAGAGTTAGCAAGGATGGGCAGCTGCCCGGGAGCCCTAGACCCCCTACCACTGGATTTCTTTTACATGGAAAACAAAACGTTTTGTATTTGAGCCTTTGTTATGGTAAGTGTCTGTTACATGCAACCAAAACTAATTGTAATTGACACCGTGGGCTCCGTCCTAGTCAACTCGGTACCAGCTCGTGAGACGCTGTGGTGCAGCCTTAACCCCACCATCCTCCTGGACCTCTCAAAAACTGACCAGGGCACTAAGTTTCCAGCGGACCAATCCCACAATTTCACGTTAGGAAGTTGCAATGAAGAACTTGCCAGGTTCAGGCAAGACGGTCATCCCTGAGCCTGTAAGCTGCCTTCCTGGCCACCAGAGTTTCTAAACAGATCTAGAAAGTAGTAAAGAAAAACTGCATTAATAACTGTATTCTTTTGTACAACATGTGCTTGAAAAACAATTGCAAAACACTTTAATTTTACCCAAGATATTTTTAGCATGTCTGTCTGAGCCCGTTTTCTGCTGGTAATAGAGTACCACAAAGTGGGTAATTAATAATGAATAAAATTTATTTCGCTCACAGTTCTGGAGGCTGGGAAGTTCAAGAGGGTGGACCTGGAATCTGGCGAGGGTCCTTGTGCTGATTGAGCTCACGGTGGAAGGTGGAAGTGCAAGAGAGTGCACAAGACAGAGAGAAAAGGGGTCAAACTCCTGTGATAACTAACCCACTCCTGCGACCGTGGCATTCATCCACTTAGGAGGGTGAAGCCCTTATGACCTAGTCCCATCTTAAAGATCCCACCTCTTAATACTGTCACACTGGCAATTAAATTTCAACATGAATTTTGGAGGACAGAGTCAAATCATAGCAATGTCCCAAAGAGGAAATTCATTTCTGATGTAGTTCATGAAATTTTTGTCTTTGTTTTCATATTCTTTTTTTTTTGTTCTCATTTTATAGGCAATTGCATTGACTGATTACCAAATGGACAGCAGCTCCCACCATTTTCTGTTTAACGTGTGTCTTATTAACAGCAAGAGACTACCTATTAATCAAGATAGCAGCTGCTGCCAGAGTAACAGGAATTTCTTCTATCCTATGTTCTTAAAGCTGGAGGGAAGTATTAGAATCTGCAAAAACACATATATTTTAATATAAATATTTCTATTATTTTTTAAATGATTATAAAATTTATAAATGCTCCCTGGGGATAATGAAGAAAATACAGAAGAGAAGACAGTGTCGATCCCACCTCCCGAAGCCGAGAACTATTAACATGTTGGTGTATTTCCTTCTGCTCACGCTCCCTCTCACTCTCTCCGTTTACATAGCTGTATTAGCACTGTATACATAACTTTGTATCCTGCTTTATTTCACTTAATATTACAACATAAGCATTTTCCCATATTATCAGAACTCCCTAGTACCCAGAGCTGAGGCCTATTTTCATGGGGAAGCTTAGATAGTCCTAAATGGGATCTTGCACCCAGTCGATTACACAAAGACAAATTATAAGCACCTCAAGGACGTTCTGCCCAGAGTCGTGGGCTGCTCTTCATCTACGGAACAGGAAGCAGAACTAAGGGAGGGGAAGGACAGGCCGAGATTCATTCAGCGGCCAGCTCACTCCCCCCGCAGGCTGCTAAGTCAGCAGCCCTACTGATCCAGAAGTCCTCTCCTGCACAACACACACTGGCTTTGAACCAAGCAGGCAGGCCCACTGCCGCAACAGCCCCGGGGGAAAAGTCCAGACATAAAAGAAAAAGTAAACTGTGCCAGCGGTTGTGTGGGAGATAGTGGGACTGCTCATTTTAATTACCAGAAGAGAAAAGAGTCATCCTAACTCAGGCACAGCGAAGGCAGCCCAGCCACCATCACCCCCACCGTCCTCTGCGGCAGCTCACTTGAGGCTGCAGACAGTCTGAGGACAAGGACGAGAAAGCTGAGCCACCCTGGCCACTGATCCCAGAGTGGACTCTGGGCCAGGCTCCTGGGGTGTGATTTGGCTTCTCTGAAGTAAAACATCTTTTCTGCAGAAATGAAGTGACACAAAGGCAGGGGCTTGCCTATTCGATCACTTCTGTGTCCCCAGCCTCTAGAGCATGCTTGGCACATATTGTAGTATTTGATAGTTTATTAAATGATGTCTCTTTTTACAAGCACTCTTGAATGTCGACAAGTAGAATTCAATTTGAGTTCACAGCATTTTCTTGCAGAGGAGCAAATCCCTCCAGGGATACATACGCGATGAGCGTTCACTCCCATGCTTGGCACATATTGTAGTATTTGATAGTTTATTAAATGATGTCTCTTTTTACAAGCACCCTTGAATGTCGACAAGTAGAATTCAATTTGAGTTCACAGCATTTTCTTGCAGAGGAGCAAATCCCTCCAGGGATACATACGCGATGAGCGTTCACTCTTCCTGGGTGCGGGTCAGCTCTCTCGGCTTGCTGTCCTTTCACTGCCCTGCTCCCATAGGAAGGAGAATGTGGCTCCAGCAAAGGAAGGCAGAGGGACATGGAAATGTGGACATTACACCAAGGGACGAAGGTGTAAGTGGCCAGAGACAAACATCCCTATTTTGAAAGTTGGTTTCAGCATATCCATCTGCCACAAATCTCTTCTCCTCTGTTTCTTACTCTCTTATCTCCCCCTGGTTCCCAGAACCCAGAACACAGGTTAGGACTAAAAGTCACTGCGTTAAGAGTTAAATCCATCTTCAGTGAGCAGCAGTGTGTGTCATTGCATTCCTGGGAAAACGCAGTGACGGTTTTGACTTTGCACCACATGCGTGCTCGTATGTTGGGTGCTGCTTGTCTGTGGAATTGTATGAGCATCTGGATCAATCAAGAGTTATTCTGGAATCTCCCCCATCCTGGAGACAGGAGGGCCAAGGGGTTCATCCGCAGTGTGAGTGTCTCCTCTACAGTAGGAAAATACACAATATGCAGTGATATATACAGAAAAGCATACCCTCAAAAGTAAGAAAATTGTAACCAAACTCTGAAATAGGAACTGAATCGTCACCATCATCACTATTACCTACATGGTTAATACATGTCAGCCTCTTACTATGCCCCGGGCTCTGTGCTAAGCAGCACACATCTTCTTCTGTACTCCTCCAACAGGCAGGCACTTTATAAATGAGGAAACTGAGGCCCAGAGATGTTCAGCAGTTCACCCAAGAAGACACAGATGTGTCCAGGCAGGGGCCCATACCCAGACGGTCTTTCTCTGGGGCCTGGGCTCCTAACCCCTCGTCACTGTCGGGAAGACAGAAGGGAAGCAGATGGGACACGAGGACTCTGACCTGAATGGAAAATGACTGCCTCCCACGCCTCTGGCAGCAAAGCACGGGGGATGATCTCTCAGAGTCATGGGGACGCTTGTCTCTCCTGCTCACTGCAGTGGCCCAGGCAGTGCCATGCACACTCCAGACGCTCAGAAGATAGATGCTGAGTGGAACATAAGTGACCCAGTTCTCAAGGACGTTTCATGCCACTAACTTCCCCAAGCTGCTTTCAAATATTTGAGCTGGGCTTCCTGACCTGTGCTTGGGCGTTGGCACCGGGATGTCTGGGCCCCCATTCATAGCTATAAGACTCTAATGTTGGCTTCCTTGTTGGCATGAGAGCAGGCAGGGTGGAGGGGTGTGGAATCTCCCCCACCCGGTCACACAAACTCATAAAAGATGAGGACAACCATTAATAAAGGCACCACTGGCTTCAGGGGCACAAAATTGGCCTGAGGGGCAGGCAGCATGGCATAAAAAGAGTAGTCAGGTCTCTCTGGTGGAAAGTGGCTGGAGGCAGTGGGCACTTTGGGATAAGACTGTACATGGTTACATTTCCTAGTCTCCCGAGCAATTAGAGACGGCCATGGAAATATGAATTGAGCTTGTTGAGTGGTACTTCCTGGAATTAAGGGGATGGTCAGGGGGCTGGTGCCCTCTTCACCTTCTCCCCCTATTCTCCATTTGCTCTCCTGCTGCTTGGAGTGCAGACATGATGGCAGGAGGTACAGCAGCTATCCTGGGGCTGTAAATGAAAGGCCAGTAGAACAATGCCCTTAGTCTCTAAGCCAATGCTAGCACAAATCTGCCTCCATATTTCTCATTATCTTAGAAAAATAAACCCTTAGGGACTGGCCTGTGGCTCACTCAGGAGAGTGCGGTGCTGATAGCACCAAGGCCACGGGTTTGGATCCTTTATAGGGATGGCCGGTTTGCTCACTGGCTGAGCGTGGTGATGATGACACCAAGCCAGGGGTTAAGATCCACTTACCGGTCACAAAAAACAAAAACCCATATGTGTTTAAGCCACTTAGGTCAAGTCTGTTACTAGCAGCTGAACCTGATTTATAGCTGACAGACCCTGTGTGGCCACAGCCTCTGAGACAGCCCCTGAATTCCCCACCTGCTAGTACTCACACTCTGGTGGAATCATTCCCCTTGAGTCTGAGATGGATTTACAGACTTGCTTCTAACAAGGAATATGGCAGAAGTGATAGAATGTCACTTCTGAGATTAAGTTGTGAAAAGACTGTAGCTTCTGTCTTGAACATTGTCACACTCTTTTGGACTGCTGATACTGGGGAAGCTAGTTTCATGTCATGAGGTAGCCCTATGGAGAGGTCCACACAGTGAGGGACCAAGGCCTGCCAACAACCACACAAGTAAGCTTGCAAGCAGACACCCTCCCCAACCCCAGGTGAGCCTTCAGATGAGACTGAAGCCCTGGCCGACAGCTTGACTGCAACCTCAGGAGAGGTCTTGAGCCAAAAACATCCAGCTAAGCTATGTTCAGATTCCTGACCCACAGAAAATGTGATAATAAATGTGTGTTGTTTTAAGCCCATTTTAGATAACTAATATATCCTCCACACAATGATTTACTTGAGTTAATATTCAAGTTAGTGTCATTCTCTAAGTCTTCCACTGCATGTCTTAGCTCGCGCCATTCTTGTTGAAATACTGGCTGCTGATTAGAATGATTGGCATGGTGCCAGGCACAGGGCAGATGTTCAACAGATGGACAAATGGACAAACAGATGAGTGGGCATGGGTGAGTGAATGAATGAATGAAGGAAGGAACGACAGAGCCTGTGGCCTCGATAAATGTTAAACAAAGCACACGGGCAAAGACTAGAGAAAAATAACAAAGTGCATCATACCAGCCATACGATTAGAGCACCCCGTCGTTTTTGTTTTGTTTTTTCCCTCCAGCTCCCTCAGGACAAGGCCTTATAGGTCGATGGATCAGGGCTCCCATTCTGTGCACAGCAACACCTCCTGTATTATTCAGAGAGAATTTTATCCTAAGTAGCAACGTCCTGGAAACAGAACTAAATTCTACTGCTGGACTCAAAGGAGAAGGGCGGTTCACAAAATTACTCAAGGAAATAGCTGACACTGAGAAATCATCTCTTAAATTGTCCTTCTTGCAGAGGGCAGCATGCTCTGGGAAGCCAGACTCGCTCGGCGACACCAGCTCAACATCTCTGCCCACTCCCTGACTGACACACGTTGCCAGAGGAATTCCCCAACTGCGCGGCTGCTCAGTTCCAGGCAATAAGCAGAATCGTGTCACAGGACAGTTCTACCCGTTGCTCTGGATCCATCAGCGGAGAGGACCCACCAGCAGGAAGGACTGTCCCTTTCCTCAGGTCTATCAGTCCAATTACATAACTTCTTTCCAAAGCAGGCAAAAGGAAAACTTCCCAGGCTCCCCACGCACCAAGATTCTTCCATTGCAGAAGCCAAATGCCTCTTCAAAAGGTACTCATCAGTTCTCGTGGCTTCCCCAGGCCAAGGTGTTGTGCCTGGGAAAACGGCCAGTCCCCACAGTCAGAGAGAGGCCATGGAAAGCCTGTGAAAAATGAGCCAGAAAAAAAATGCAATTAAACAAAACAAAACAAACAAACAAACAAAAATAAAAACACCATCAGGCCACATCCTCAGTCTTCAAAGAAGAATATCAGACACTGAGCAGGATCCATGGTTGGTCCAAAACTCAAACCTCTTCTCATTTCATTTGTCAGAACATTTTCGGCGGAGTCGAAACTTTGGGGTTTCTCCAAACTGTAGGCTTCTCCAGACTTTGGGGTCTGAACATCATCCTTTCCCAGATCTGGAATACTTGAGACCAAATGCACTCAACAAAAGGGCTATATCTCCAGGTGTGCAAGTTGAAATCCAGAGCTATGCAAAGTATACATGCAAATACGTGTCCCTGAAACTACTTGAAAATGTGGTAGTAACTGACTTAGGGCAAAGTTTCAATCCCATTATTAATTTGAAATAGTCGACCCCCAATCCTGTTGAAAACTAGAGGATCGTGTGTTTGTTGCTGGAAGAGACTTGAGTGGCACGTAGTCCAGCCCTTTACCAGTGTGCACAGGGAAGCCGCCCTCTAGGCAGGGGCTGGGTCTCTTATCTTGAAGGGTCAAGGAGCCTTGTTCCTGTGTACGTGCCCCTTTTTGTCCTTCAAAATATCAGTCTATTCTCACTTCCTCCTCCTGACATTTCTGTGACTTAGCATTCTTTCTTGAAGAAATTCTTTCATGAAAACCAAACCTCTCCTTTACCAGCACTTTCTCTGAAGCTGGTTTACATTCATGTCATACATGCTGGAGGGTGACTGCACATCTACAAATGTGCACCAGCATAGGGCTGTGTTTTGCTGGTCTCCCTGCACCCCTGGGCTCAGGGCCAGCGGGGGGCTGACCTGGTCTCCCCTCCTTCCCAGGATTCATGTTTCAAGGCTTTCTTATTCTGTGAAATACTCCTGCATCTTCCCATAAATCCTCTCTCTTGAACAAGCTCAAGTTTTCTGAGTTTTCCCTTTCCTGCTGCAAAAAAAAGTCCTAACAAACAAAATATTTCACCACCCTTTTTGCAGCTTAAGCTACCCAGCATGCCAAATCACAGTATTTCATGTAATTTTTACAACCTCACTGAGCTGCACAGAATGAAGAAGTGAAATTTTTCCCACGACTGCGGTACACGATCACTGTTAGACCCCAGGAACCAACATTGTGATAACATTTTAAGATGTCGAAGTCCCTCTCACTAGGGCAATATAAACTAGTGTTTCAATAGCTAAAAGCCACCTTGAGAACATAGGATAAGAGCAAACGCATTAGTTTTATGTTGGCAGCTAAACTAGAAGCAAAAAGTACGTAAATATGCCATTGCTGACGGTGGGGACGCTAGTCGCCTCCCACGGTTGATACTGGGTACGGGCCTCTGTGAATCACTCCTCCCGTGTGGCGTCTCTCAAAGGGAAAATGCATTCAGTAGGACAACAGGTAGTTATTCCCTCCCACGGTTGATACTGGGTACGGGCCTCTGTGAATCACTCCTCCCGTGTGGCGTCTCTCACAGGGAAAATGCATTCAGTAGGACAACAGGTAGTTATTCTTTGTCAAGAAAATGTTGGCTACCATGGGGACAAGGATAAATAAGATTGCGGATAGGTTTTGGTTCCTGGATTACTTTTAGTTTCACAAGGACTTGGTACATCTGTGTTTTAGGAAAACAAAACTATTTTCAGGTTCCAGCAAAGTTGTGCAATCCAGGGAAGTATACACAGTGCAGAGCTGGGCTAAGCCCTGGGTCAGTTCTACAAAGGCTGGAGACACCTCTGGAACCCAGAGAAGCCAGAATCAGGCCCAAGATAAAATAGACGGTAGATGTATAGCCGAGGCCCCGTGAGAGGCGCGGCCCATGACCTCACATCCCCCAGTATGGTCTCATTAGACACCAAGACACAACACTGCTCCTGTGCAGTTTACTTCTCACCCGCTTACTTTTCTTTCTTTCTTTTTTTAAAAATTAAACTCAATACCATCGTGATAAAAAAGCAGGCTTTGCAAAGCACAGGAAGTCCCTGGGATCTTTGTTTCTCTTCCCATAATCACCAAAATGCAAATAAATTTCCCTAGGGCCTCAATTCACCCTCCATGAACCAAAGATACCATCAGTCACTCAAACTTCCATGTAGGAGTTTCGGCACCTTAGAGGGGCAATTCATTTGTTAAGTCCACACATAACCACATATGATGTGGTAGAAACAGCATCTGTCAACCGAAATGCAGTGCTCCCCCTTCCTGCTACGGAGTGGTGGCCCCAAACTGCATGGCCCGGGCCCCTGCAGCCTGCTGTGGCCCTGGGTCCAGGTCTGACTGGTGGGGCTGAGGGGAAGTGGTTTGGGTCTCACCCAGGCGAGGCTTTTGAGAAGCAGGCGGGGTTTCTCCACTCTTGCCACCTGCTGGCCGGATGCAGAGCCTCCAAGGTCCCAGAAAGCAGACAGCCCTGAGGTAGAAGGAGCCGGGGTCTCCGCACCACAGGAGAAGGAGAGGGCCTGCCGACACATGAGCATTAAGCCACTGGTACGCTTGGGTTTATTTGTATAGCGGCTGGCGTTACTCCACCTGATAGATCTGTGCTTCTGCAAATGTATTTATACGTATGTGTATGCTGTGTGCATTGTTTTAAGAAACCCCAAGATAAATGTAGGTCTGTATTAAGTCAGGTGCATTTGCATCACAGGAGGGTTCCCCATTGTACAAATGATCAGTTGCTGGATTCGTTTACAAAGATAGCTCCCTGCCCCGTGCAATAAAAATATTATTCTGCGTAAAAATGTTGATTTCCATATAGCCTGAGAATGCACTGCCTGCATCATGAATGTGTACATGGGTTCGCACAGGAGACAAGAGGGCCCTGGCTCACCCTGAAGCCCCCACAGGCCTCTCCCCTCATCCCCTGCTTCCAAGCAGTCGAGGCTGGGGCACACTTCCTCCACAAGGACTCACTAAGCTTCCTGCATCACAATCTGATCGGAAATGCCACTGGATCCCTGCAAGGCTCTTAGGGCACTCTACAGCATGACACTCCCACAAGCGAGTCACAAAAGCAGCAAAGTTGTTGTCATAATGGGGTCACTTAGTGTTGCTGAGCATGAAGTTGAGGTTCGCAGGTTGTTCCTCCTACAACAGGAGACCCAGGGCCCAGTGAAGAACATTTGGGCACAGGGCATCCATCAGCATGAGGGCTGGGGATGGGCAGGTGGGGCTGCTGGGAGGGGGAAGGGAGGGAGAGAAAGGGGTCTAAGAATGAGACTTGCCCTGGGCTCACACTAGGCCCACGAGGAGCAAATTTGAGAAGACTCAAGGAAATCAAGCTAGGAATAGCAGGATGAATCCAAGAAGGAAAATGGATCCTAATAACTCCCCAGCCTTTAAATTCATTAGTCATTTACGTAAAAAGTCTGTGTCATAACATGATTTTAAGATGTTTTTTATCTAGATTGGGGGGGAGTTGCTTTATCAGACAAAAACGTGGTTACAAGTGTAGGCAACCACTGCACTTGAAAGTAGGACTGTAGCTCAGTTCCAAATATGCTGCTAAAATACCCTGTTAGGCCTGAGGACAGGCTGGGCAGGGCCATCTTGTCCCCAGAGAAAATCCCTCTTATGGCCGTGGACACAACCCCACCCATGGCCAGATCCTGCGAGCTTTTCATTCTGGCTACCAAAGTCCATTCTGTCTGTAAATCTTCCTCTCTCCAGAAAAGATCTTGGTAAACAGAGTGGTAAGGAATGCAACTAACCAAGGCACCCCAGACTCCAAATATGATGTCACACAGACATTAGAAAGCCAAATGAGTTTTAAAACATTCAGTCCTTAAAATGTTTAATTACAAAATCACCAAAGCAAGGATCTGAAGACCCATAGGAATATGCACTGAAGAGAATAGAATAGAGGTCTGGGGCAGTACCTCTCAGCTCCTCAAATGCCTGTCGGCATTCAGATCCCCCCAGGGCCTCAGCAGAATGCAGATCTGATTCAGTAGGTCTGGGTTGAGGCCAGGGATTCTGCATTTTTAACAAGCTTCCCGGGGATGCCATGACTGCTGGTCCAAAGACCACCATTTTGAATAGGAAGGGAGAAATTGTGGCATTAACAGAACTCTGCTCACATCCCTGAGACTATCAAGGTTTAAACACACACACACACTCACACGCGTGCACACAGACATGCATGCAAGCTCACACACGTCAAGCAATATATTCTAAACCCGTCCTGCAGATTTGTATCCGTACCCTCTGTCTCATGGACAATATATTCAATCTGGAAGTTTAAACATTCATTCTGGAAGTTTCTTTTTGAGTCTTGGTCACTGGGGTAACTTTAAAAGCACATATCTAAATTACATTCTCATATCCAGGCATTTACGCCTGACTCTTTTAATAGCACTAACCTTACCAGATGGGTGTTGGGGTTTTTAATTGATATTAACACGCTCAAGTGCTCATGGCCCAAGATTCCAAAATGAGTGCAATTATCTCGTTCTTCATAAATCTGACAGCTGTTGACTGCCAGCAGCATGAAGTGTGGCACTATGGACAGGAAGGAGATTTGAGGATATTAGGTCGGGGCCAGCTCCCAAAATGCCTTTCTCTAATCGCTCAGTTAGTTAAATGATGTCTTGAATTACCTCGGATCTTAAAGGGAGGGGCTTTCTCCTTGGTCTCTGTCCCCCAGCTGTGTCATATGATCTTTAAAATGAGCAGACTTCCACTGGAAATATAGTTTACAAGTAAGGAAAGTTGACAAGGCAATTTCTCTACATATCTGCCTTGTTTAGAATTTAAATTAGGTCCTGATTTTTCTGTCAAACAGTGGATCCATGCTCTAAATTAAACAAAACAGAACATGTGGCCGAACAGGAGCCATTGTCCAGAAGAGACAGGGAAGAAGCCACCGAATGCATGCTGACCATGCATGATAACAAAGCCACTGCTGCTGCCCGGGAACTTCCTTCCTTCAAAGAGCTCTTCACAGTGAGCAAGTGACACTCCCCTCGGAGGCCTGTCTTTCCAAGATGAGGGAAATCTGCCACCCCTGGGTTTTTTCTGTTCTGATTTTTCATAACCCTCTTTTTCACCCAGGTGGGGGAAATTAATATCTGTGCCCAATATTAATTTAGTGACTTATTTTACCCATTATTTTCTTTTATGGTACGTGTTGTGTCCTAATTAAGAAATCTTTGCCTTTGCCAGGATCATGAAGTCATCCTCTTATGTTTTCTTCTAAAAACAGAATTGTTTTACCATTCCCGTTTAAGTCTGCCGTCCACCATGAATAGATTTCTAGAAGCATTATTTTAAATATTATTTTGGTATTTAACTATTAATTTAGTAGTATTTCTCATAATTTTTGTCCTTTTGGTTTTAAAATTAAAAAACAGGAATTTAGAAAGTACTAATTTTGGGGGAGGAAAAAATTATATACCTTAAAATTATAATATTGTTCTATTTTAACTTTAGGATAGTCAAAATATCAGAAAGCAATTTCTATATTTCATGAGGCTAAATAAAAATCAATTTGCCATAAGTATTCATTACATACAAAGAGAATGCTTCTGTGAAGTGATCAAATCATGGAGACTACTTAAGATATTTTGACTGGTTTAAAGAAAGATTCATTCATTCACACAACAAAAATTTTATTGATATTTATGTTATACTCATAAATATATATTCATAATAATATACCTATACAAAATAGTCATACTTCGTTATATTAATTATATTTATCTGTACATGTTTATATATTTGTGTCATTAATATTTATTATATTAAATACATTGATATCGAAGTGCCCATAAAGATATGTGACTTGCATGGGTGAAAGTGAGGAAAGTCCTAAGATCACTCAGCATAACCGCCAAATGATGACATTTGAGGACAGGGTTGACGGTGCCCTTGGTGGGCAACGTCACGCTTTATTCTTTGCCCCGGTGCATTCTCATGGTTCCAAAGCTGTGCATTTTCAGTCACAGATGTGACTCCGTGTGCACCAGGAAAGACGTTTGGTCTTGTCTAGCAGGAAAGACCTGGCATACAGGACGCAGCCATCGCCGGCATCCTGAGCCAGAACCTGAAAGTCAGAGACAGATTCAGATACAGTATATGGCAAAGCACAGTTTCTTCTGCTGGGAAGCAACTTCAGACACTGGTTTTTGAGGTGGCCAAGCCACTAAGCAGAGAAAGCAGTTTGTTTATCCTTTTTTTTTTTTTAAATATGAAGATAAACAAAAGCATGAGTGACCTGAAAGCCTTAGGTCAAAAGCAAACTTGTATGCTGTCCCATGTGTAGCACCACAAATCCCTTCTTATCCCAAGCCATGAATGCTGTCATCATTGGTGACCCTGCTATGTTCACATTCAAGCAAAAACCATTTTGCCGGAGAGAAGCCTATGACCGAGGGAATCAGGGGACCCATGTTACAGAGAATGGATCAGGGCCAAGGGCAGCACCAAGGAACACGAGCACTGTTGCCTGCTGAATCTGAACTCTCGACTGCAGTTCCTGAAACAGAGCTGTCAGGTTATTCCAGAAAAATTTTTAAGTTTTTTATTCTCATGCAGATAAAAGACTAACTTAGTTCCACATCCACACGGCCTGTGGGAATCTGAGAGGACCTGGATTTTCCTCAAAATCACTTTAACCAAAGCTCCTAGATAAGACTCATGACCCAGAATGCTGACCCACACATTGGTCTTGAACATGATGATCTGGAACTGGAAAACCTTTTTCACAGCCAGCATGACTAGCGACCTGTATCAACTACACAGGAATGTCAGCACGGGGCACACAGGCTGTGCGACTCAGGAAAGTCCTGCCCACGTGGGAGCTAGGCCATTCCACCTGACGATAATTTACCTGTATGGTTTCCTTCTTTTAGCCCGAAGTTAGGAATAATAAAACTGAGATCTGGGTTCCAGGGAGTATATACACGTTCTTCTGCTCAGCTGTCACCCATGAGCTGCGGTAGGTTGCCAATCAAAAGTTGAAAGGGGGGCCGGCCCGGTGGCGCACTGGATAAGTGCGCCGCTTGGGAAGTTGAGATCTGGGTTCCAGGGAGTATATACACGTTCTTCTGCTCAGCTGTCACCCATGAGCTGCAGTAGGTTGCCAATCAAAAGTTGAAAGGGGGGCCGGCCCGGTGGCGCACTGGATAAGTGCGCCAGCCAAACACCGTGTCAAAGGAAGGAAGTTGAACACGTGTATCAAAATGAACAGGGTAGGGGCCAGCCCGGTGGCGCACTGGATAGTGCGCCGCTTGGGAAGCGCAGCGGTGCTCCCGTCCGAGGGTTCGGATCCCACATACAGACCGGTTCCCGCTCACTGGCTGAGCGAGGCGCGGGAACAACGTCGAGGCTTGCAATCCCGTTGCCGGTCCCCGGTCCGGTACGGGGGCAATACTGAGGGTTGCGATCCGTTGCCGGACACGGAAAAAAGACAAAAAAAAAAAAAAAAAAAAAAAAAAGTTGAAAGGGAAGGAGTTTGTCCTTGCCCTCTTTTGCATGGTGTTCAAGGTTCCCAACGTCAGCACTCTTGGCTGATTTGTAGCAGGCGTGCTCTAATCTACAGCCAGCCACGCCAGCAGGGCAACCCCTAACAGGACAGAGAAGCTCTGGGAGCAGGAGCCTCCCTAGTTCTTAACTAGTTCCTTGATGAGATGAAATAGAGGATGGAATAAAATCTGCCAAACCCACCTGCTCTTCATGCTGGTGTCAGCAGAAAGACCCCACTCTGCTCTACAGCAGGTCTTCAGCATCCCCCAGGACCCCACAGCTCATCAAAGAGATTAGCATCCCTTTCTCTTCTGTGATGGGAGCCTTAAAAGCAGAAAATGCCCTTGTTAAAATTCTAAGAATGTTACCATTTAAAACTGCAATAGTGAATTTCTCATGCAAGTTCCTTTCTATCTAGCTTTAAAAAGAGATGGTTAATTTTCAATGTGATTCCATGAACTGCCCAGTTCAAAATGTCATCCTAAGCTTTGATTAAAGGGGGTGATATAAAAAATGTATAGCAAAGAAGATAGAAACTGCCATAATGACTGATATTGTGGCCAAAACCCTTCCAACTATGATAGAAAATTAGGTTTTGTTTCTTTGGTGGGCGGGGAGGCAACACTATTTTGGAAATGAGAGAATGGAAGAGTTGGTTGCGATATCTTCTCCAGACTATTATTCCAGTCTCCACCCTCATGGCTTCGGCAATGCAAAGTGGCATAAATGCAGGTCACCACACAGTCCTGCCCAGTGAATGCACACACTTTGGTTCATGACGCAGTGCGTGAAAGCACATAAAAGAGAGAGGGTCGTATTTCACATCCACTTCGCTTCTCCGTGGCCAGGCTACAGGGAGGCCGAGCAGCGGCCCTTTGCTAAACCACAACCTCCCTCAACATGGAAGATGAAGAGAAAAACATCAGCCGACCATTTTCCAAATGCTGATCATCTGCTTTAATTGTGGTTGTGCTGATTCTATTGCTCTTGGCAAAATCCTGTCCTCCCTGCAGTGCAGCCAAAGTACTAGGTTGTATCAATTGCCATTGAAAACACAGCTCGTTTCACATCAGACACAAAGGAAATAAAAATTGCTGACACTCTGTTTTGCAAGGATAAATTGATTTGCCCCAGAAATGGCATGTTTGCCACCGATCTCATTAAAAGTACTGTGAGATTATCAGGAAAAATTAATACAAGCTGTTGGTTATCAGCTACATCATTTCAGCTTACGAAGGCAGGTCCTAGTTGTCAGTTTGCTGCTGGGGGCAAGGACAGGCATTAAGAAAGAAAGTCATATTCAATTAGAAACCATCGCCAGGGCTGGTATTTGTGGTTACTCTGCATTGGATCAGCTTGAAAAATAATCACGCTGCTTCTTTTTGGTTTGAACTTGAAAGCAAGGGCACTTTTGAAGCAAGGGGAGTCAAGTTCTTTCTCAAATGTACTGATAAGACAGAGTGGTCTGCCTGGAAAGTTTGGAAACTGAGGCTCCATGATACTAAGCATATTCAAGAGAAACAACATTAAGCAATTACTTTTAAAAAGTGTCTTGGAAATACTCATTTACCTAAGAAGGGGCTGGTTGAATCTGGAAGGTGCCAGTGACACCACCCTCCTGTCCCACGCCGAAGTCCCCTCTGAAGCTCTCCCCAAGTGACTGTCCCATGATCTCTGTGCATGGTTCTCAGGCATCACAGGCACTAATCTAATGCCTGAAAAGAATTGGAGATGATCCAGGAACACGATCTTCAGGTTCTACCTCTGATCTTGGCCTCAAAAGACCAAGCCTCCCATCAAAGGACAAAGTCACTGAAAACAATTTCATCTACACTGTTCCAGTGGCCTCTGTGAACGAGAAGTTTCTGGAAGCTTTGGGGGGGCCTTTCATGGCTATGCACTGGGCTGAGTTTGTCAAAGTCCTACTTGCAAAGGTAGAGTAAACCCTGTCAAGAGCGTGCATCTCAAAGGCACACACTTTGAAAAGCAGCTGGACCTTGCTGGGGATGGAAGATTTACACCTCCATGGAACTGGGATGGAGTCAAGTCATGGAACAGTGCCCATCCCTGAGTGTCTGAAAAGCAAGGAATTAAAACAAAGGTGATCACTTTGGACAGAGACACAGCACTGCATCGTTGCTGTGAAAGGACACAGCAGACAATGCAAAGTGAGAGTCCTTTTGGTTGGCTTCTAAGGGACAAGCTAGACAATGTTTACAATAATTAGTACAGTGAGAGACATAGATACCTTTGATTGAAACACATTAATAGCTAGTACAGTGGAAAATATCTTTTCTTGTTCATTCTAGAGAAAGTGTCCCCTGGGACGGGAGACCAGGCTGGGCCAGAGCTGCTCTCAGCTGAAAACAAGTGAGTGGTGTTTAAACTGCTGAGAGGCTGGGACTCACAAGCTCTTTGATCGTGATTCATAAAGCAGCTCTTTGCATCCTGGTTCCAATTTTCCTTTTGGTTCATTCAACATCTTCTGACAAGCTCTCTAAACCTCATTCTGGCTTAAAACCTGAGAAAGCCATCATGGCGACTATCCATATTATGACTCCTTACCTTCAGCCCCCAAAACCCCCCTTCCCTCCTGAGGCTCTGCCCTGTGGAGATGGAATAACCTTGATCTTGATCTATGCTGCAGGCCAGAGAACGATGCACTGTTGCGGTCACCACTCCATACGTGTGCTATGTTTTTTCTCAGCATACCCATTTTAGGCTCTTGTGGTATTAAACTTTTCTGCCAGTAAGTAGAAAAGGCATTTTTTGTAAAAACTGAGAAACAACTTGCAGGCGAGAGCAGGTATTTCAGAAATGACTCAGAATCATGTTTTGCTAGAAGAATGCTAATGAAATTCAGAGCACGTGTTCACGAAACTGATAACACTCCCTCGGAAAGAAAATGGCTGTTATTAGATATCTGAACTTGAGCAAAACATTCATGTCATTGATTATAATAAAATGGATTGGCTCCTACTCTAGCAACAAAATTTAGCTTTAATGTAACTTCAGAAGAAAAGATTGTTCTTTGGGGGATACTAGCTGATAGAGTGCATCTTTCTGATCATCTGAAACAGTTCATTCACCTCTGAAACTGACTGTAAACCTCAGGGAAGAAGGTTCTCAGAAATATCTGACCCCATAAACTGAGACAACTCCCTAGTGTATCATCTTTCACACCTGTGACCTCCAATCCAGGACCACAGAAAGACAGCTTTTACCATGTCTTCTGTGACCATTGGAGAATGGTGCACTATCATCCTAGATCCAGTTACCCATGAAAAATCAAATTGGTTATTAAGCTTGAGCATGACAACCAAGGAACTTCCTAATTTCTGACTGTTATAAGTTAATCTAGTCACGGCATACTTGCAATTCATATCAGCTACCTAGGGCATCTCTGTAGACAGCGGACTCCTGCCTGGGAAGCAGTCACCTAATAGTGTCTGGATGTCAGATGCACCTCATATTTTGGCAACTCTTCATTCTTTCAAAGATTGTGTTGACAGACACATGCCCTTCAACCCACTGTTTTACTGGACAGTGGCTCAATTTTCTGTCTTGTCTCCACTGCACTTGAGGATTTTCTGTAGACATAAATGGGCAGATGGGCAAAAATAAAGTGGGCAGGTGCATTCACAGAGCCATGCCCAGAAACTCTAGGTCAGAGGGTGGCCTCAACTCCTTCCAGAACCCAGAGGCTTGGAGCCCAATGTGGCTCAGCCTCAGATGGCACCCCTAACTTCTCTAGGAGCTGTTTCTGAAAAGTTGGACTGCAAAGCAAGCTTTAAACAAGAGAAAGAGTCATTTAAAATCAAGAGTAATAAATGTTGGGAATTTTTTGGTAACCTCCTGAATCAGATTTGATTTTCCTTAAAATCATGATCATTATAATTATGTCTAAGGAAAACGAGTGCCCATATTTTAGAGATACACACTGATGGAGTTTGGATGTGTTGTCCCCTCCAAAACTCATGTGGAAATTTGAACCTCAATGTGGCAGTGTTTGAAACTGATTGAGTCATGGGGGCGGATCCCTCATGAATGGATTAATGCTCTCCCTGGGGGAGGGGGGAGTAATGAGTGAGTTGTCACTCTATTAGTTCCCTCGAGAGCTTGTTGTTTATAGGACCCTGGCACCTCCTCTCTCTCTCTCTCTCTTGCTTCCTCTCACCATGTGATCTGCTTATACCTGCCAGCTGCCTGCCACTTTTCCACCAATGAGTAGAAATAGCCTGAGGCTGTCCCAGAATGCAACTGTCCCAGAATCGTAAGCCAAATAAACCTCTCTTCTTTATAAATCACCCAGTCTCAGGTATTTCTGTTATAGCAACACAAAATGAACTAATACAGAAAATTGGTATCAGGAGTGGGGTGTTGCTATACAGATACCTGAAAATGTGGATGCAGCTTTGGTACTGGGTAATGAGCAACAGTTGGAGGAATTTGGAGGACTTAGAAGAGAAAAAGATGACAGAAAGTTTGGAACATCTTAGAGACTTATGTGGTGGTGAGCAGAATGCTGATAGAAATGTGGACAGTAAAGGCCATGTGGATGATGAGGTCTCAGATAGAAATGAGGAACTTATTGGGAATTGGAAAAAAAGATCACCCTTGCTACACCATAGCAAGGAACCTGGCTGCATTGTGTCCATGCCTTTGGACTTTGTGGAAGGTGGAACTTAAGAGTTGTGAACCAGAGCATTTGGCCAAAGAAATTTCTAAGCAGCAAAGCATTAAGGAAGCTGCACGGTTGCTTTTAAGAGCCTACTTTGAGTTATGGTGGCAAAATCATGATGTAAAGCCAGAATTTAAAAGGGAATCACAGCATAAAGATTTGGAAAATTTGCAGCCTGGCCATTCG
>NW_007727542.1:386758-391271 GCF_000696425.1 Galeopterus variegatus
TTAAGAGATTTCAGGGACTAGTTAGGTTATTACCAGGCAAGGCAGGGATCTGTGGTTTCTACGTCTCCCTTGCTCTCTTGAGAACTTTACCATTCCAGATTCTTCTGACTTAGAGCACAGAATAAACACTTAGAAGTTTGTGACCTCCCAGAGATTTTTCTTAGGAAGGGTTCTTTAACCTACATTGAAATGTAGGTACACTTAACCTACATCTAGAGAAAGAAGTACCCCTCTGCATTTTAATAACCCTTTTAAATACAATTTCTATAAAGTTGGTATATTAGTTTCCTAAGGCTATTGTAACAAATTGCCACTTAATTTGGTGGCTCTCAACAACCAAAATTTATTCTCTCAGATCTGGAGCTAAGAAGTCCAAAATCACGGTGTCTGCAGTGCCATGCTTCTTTGGATGGCTCTAGGGAAATTCCTTCCTTGATTTTCCTAGCTCTGGTAGCTCCCTACAATCCTTGGTGTTCTTGGCTTGTAGCTGAATCACTCCGTCTTTAAATGGCCATCTTCTCTGTGTGTCTGTGTGTCCTCTCTTTTTATATAGGGTTTTAGGCTAGGGCTAGGGCTCACAGACCCCTCAAGTCCATTGTATAGACTGGATCACAAACCCTTCACATGCAGGCCCACAAGCTAGGTAATAGGAAAAGATCCTGGGAGCTGTGGGTAAAAAAAAAAATTAGGCTTTATTCAGAGCTAGGAGCAGCTGCCCTAGTGGCCTCCCAGAGTAACCCAAGAAGCACCATGTATCAGAGCCATTAGTCCTTTATACTTAAGTCCATAACCCAGGACACCTGGGTGCCCAAATGCAATTACATTAGATAGTAACCAAGGAAAACCTGAGTGCACGTGGATTTTTACAGCAAATGTTCAGCAAGATTCTGAACATCTGAGGGGCCCTGACCATTTTCCTGTTTTTTTCCTACATAGGGTCACCAGTCATTGGATTTAGAGTCCACCCTTATCCAGTATGACCTCATCTTAACTAATTGTATTTGCAAAGATACTATTTCCAAATAAGGTCACATACTGAGGTTTCGGGTGGAACTGAATTTTTGAGGAGAGTATTCAACCCACTACACTTGGCTATTTCTTTTTTACAATCAAAAGAAAAGTAGGAGAAAAATCTGGGGTAAGTTAAGGAGACTTCTGAGATTGCATGTTGAAAACACTGAGAAATGCTGGCTGACAAATGGACAGTGAGAGAAAAGCTGAAAACTCTAAAACATACTTAAGACATCTTGTGTGCATTACCTCAGAGCCCCCAAATGTATATACATAATAATTATATCAAGAACATGTTTATGTGTCTCAATAATAGCCAGTCTAACTGTGGTGAGATGATATCTCAGTGTGGTTTTGATTTGCATTTTCCTAATGATTAGTGATGCTGAGTATTTTTTCACGTACCTGTTGGTCATTTGTATGTCTTCCTTTGAAAAATGTCTATTCAGCTACTTTGCCCATTTTTAATTAGATTATTTGTTTTCTTACTACAAAGTTGTTTGAATTCTTTGTATGTTCTGAACATTAGCCCCTTATCGGATGTATGGTTTGCAAATATTTTCTCCCATTCTGTAGGTTGTCTTTCCATGAAAACCTTTAATGGGGATTAATACCAATTCTCTTCAAACTATTCCAAAAAATTGAAACAGAGGCCATTCTCCCAAACTCATTTTATGTGGCCAGCATTACCCTGACACTAAAACCAGACAAAGATACAACAAAAAAAGGAAACTACAGACCAATATCACTGATGAATGTGGATGCAAAAATCCTCAACAAAATATTAGCAAACAGAATACAGCAGTACATCAAAAAAATTATACATCATGATCAAGTGGGATTCATCCCAGGAATGCAAGACAGTTCAACACACACAAATAAATAAATGTGATACATATGTAAGCTGAACATACACCAAAAGAATGACCTTGTCCTCCCCTTCGTATAACTTCGTATAATGTATGCTATACGAAGTTATTACGCAAGGAACTTGGCTGCATTTTGTCCATGCCCTTGGACTTTGTGAAAGTTGGAACTTAAGAGTTGTGAACTAGAGCATTTGGCCAAAGAAATTTCTAAGCAGCAAAGCATTAAGGAAGCTGCACGGTTGCTTTTAAGAGCCTACTTTGAGTTATGGTGGCAAAATCATGATGTAAAGCCAGAATTTAAAAGGGAATCACAGCATAAAGATTTGGAAAATTTGCAGCCTGGCCATGCAGTAAAGAAGAAGAGAGCCTGAAAACAATGCAAGGGTGAAGCAGATAAACTGCTTGCTAAAGACATTATCTTGATGGTGAGGCAGCCAGATGCTAACAGTGGAGAAAATGAGAGGAAAGCCCTGCAGGCATTTCAGAAGTCTGGAAGGGTGCCCCACCTATCACAGATCCTGAGGCCTAGAAGGACTGAGTTATCCTGGAGGAGACCTGGGGTGCAGCTGTCCTCAGGATCCTGCTCCCTGCGTCCCAGCTGCTCCAGCTAGAGCGGCCCCAAGTGTGGTTTGTGCAGCAGCCCTGGAGAGTAGAGGCCTGAAACCTTGGTGGCACCCACGTTGTGTTAAGTCTGCAGGCCGGCAGAACATGAGAGCAGTGGAGGTGTGGCAGCCTACACCCAGATTCCAGAGTATATATGGAAAAGCCTTGGGGCCCAGGCAGAGACCTGCCACAGGGGCAGAGCCACAGCAGAGGTCATCTACTAGAGCAATGCCAAGCAGGAAAGTGGGGTCAGAGCCCCCACAGAGAGCCCCCACCAGGGAAATGTCTAGTATAGCCAATGCAGCAGGGCTGCCACCAGGACCCCAGAACTTCGGGGCCACTGGTAACATGCAACACAGGCCTAGAAAAGCCACAGGCACCAGCATGGCCCACTGGGCTGTGCCTGGCAGAGCTGTGGGAACAAGACTGCCTGACGTTTTGGGGACCCAGATGCCCAATTGTGCCCAGGATGCAGGACTTGGAGTCAAAGAACATTATTTTGGAGCTTTAAGACATAATGTCTGCCCTGCTGGGCTTCGGACTTGTTTGGGGCCTATTTCTCCTTTCTTCTGGCCTATTCCTCCCTTTTGGAATGGGAATGTGTACCCAATGCCTGTTCCACCATCATATCTCAGCAGTAGATAAATTTGGTTTTGACTTTTACAGGTTCACAGCTGGAAGGACTTTTGCTTCTGGTCTCAGAGGAGACTTTGGACTTGGGACTTTTAAGTTGGTGCTGGAGCAAGCTAAGACTTTTGGCACTGTTGGGATAGAATGATTGTATTTTGTATGTGAGAGGAACATGAGTTTTGGGGGTCCAGGGGCAGAATGATGGAGTTTGGATGTGTTGTCCCCTCCAAAACTCATGTGGAAATTTGATCTCCAATGTGGCAGTGTTGGAAACTGATTGAGTCGTGGGGGCGGATCCCTCATGAATGATTAATGCTCTCCCTGGGGGAGGGGGGATTAATGAGTGAGTTCTCGCTCTATTAGTTCCCGAGAGAGCTCGTTGCTTGAAAAGACCCTGGCACCTTCTCTCTCTCTCTTGCTTCCTCTCGCCATGTGATCTGCTTGTACCCGCCGGCTGCTGCCACTTTCCACCATGAGTAGAAACAGGCTGAGGCCCGTGCCAGATGCAACTGTCCCAGAATCGTAAGACAAATAAACCTCTCTTCTTTACAAATCACCCAGTCTCAGGTATTTCTGTTATAGCAACACAAAACAGACTAATACACATACTGAAATATGAAATATTTATAGACGAAATGATGCAATGTTTAGAATTTGCCTTAAAAAAAAAATCTGGAGGGTGACAAGGTGGGGTTATAGATGAAACACAACTGGCCATAAGTTGATGGTTGTTGAAGCCAAGTGGTGAATACATGGGAGTTCATTACAATATTCTATTTTTGTCTATGTTTGAGATGTTCTATGATAAAAAGTTAAAAATAACACATTACAAGACATATGAATGTCTTTCTCAGGGACAATTATCTAATTTGAAACCCGGCTTCTTTTAACTCTTAAGATTTGTTTGCATATATCTAAATGACATGGGTTTTGTCTTGTAAAAAGGAAACCACTGCGTTAAACTCAGCCCTCCCTCTCTACTCCCCTTCCTTCCCTTTCCCTCCCCTCCAGTCTCTCGGTTCTGCTTTCTTCCCAAGGATTCCATGTGACTGGGCACACCGCTCAGTGCCTGGCATTCAGAAATGCATTCCAGAAATACTGCTCTGTCACCCTCACCATCAAAACCACACCCCACTGAGCTGTTTAATGGGCCTGAACTTATATTGCCACGTTAAACAGAAAGAACTCCTGTATCTCTGCCCCCTCCCCATACAGACCAACTCTCCTTCCCTGAGGACTGACTGGGTCTGAGCTCAGTAGGTGCCCTAAGCATGAGCTGAACTTCACTGAATTACAGCCAGTGAGTGACAGACCCGGATGGGCTCACCATGGGACTCTCCCATCCCCACGGAATTCTTCCCATAGTCAAAAGGCAGATTCCGAAAAAAAAAAAAAAAAAA
>NW_007727542.1:391321-394372 GCF_000696425.1 Galeopterus variegatus
CTTCACTGAATTACAGCCAGTGAGTGACAGACCCGGATGGGCTCACCATGGGACTCTCCCATCCCCACGGAATTCTTCCCATAGTCAAAAGGCAGATTCCGAAAAAAAAAAAAAAAAATGGGCCCAGCGGAAAGAAATCTATTTACTGAATTAAGAAAACACTTCAGCCTCTTGACTGGATTTAGAAAACTAAAAACCAAAGCATTCCAGGAGAATCAAACTCTGCAGAAAGAAGCTGACATCTGCCTGGGACAGGGACAGACATCACTTGACAATATCCGTTTGTCCCAATTAGCCTCGTAGGTAAACAGGACAGAAGGAACCTCTGCTGGTTCAGTGCAACAAGAGAACAAGGGTGGCTGTTGCAAAAACAGAGGAGGAGTGTTTCTGAGCAGCCAGGAGGAAGCAGAGCCGGTCCAGGGCGCGTGGGAAGCATGCGCGGTGCGCCTCACCTGCCTCACCTGCCCTGCGCGCCTCACCTGCTCAGTGCAGCTCACCTGCCCTGCCCAGCGCTCCTCACCTGCCCAGTGCTTATCGGTAACGGAAAAGTGTGGAACCCGTTTTGTGAAGAGGGTTCTATTGTGAATGCCTGAATGAAATTTAATTTAGAGGAAGTCTGTTGCGAGTTATTTTCAAGGACTGCCAGGGTCACTGTGTGACCTCAGGCAAGTTAGCTAACTCCCCCAGCATCAGTTCCCCCGCATGCAAAACGTGGAGAATAACAGCGCCTCTGCATGGGGCCAGGTGTCTGTGTCCTTCCCTGCCCGCTGCCACCCGCCTGCTCCCTAGAGCAATCACCAAGAGCATCAACGAGGCGCCGGGGCTGTCTCTCCCCTGCTCTGGGAGCTCTCCCAGTCAGCAGCCACCACCACGTATCCTCGGTACCCAGCAGGACCTGACCTCTCCAGAGTCACTCAATGAGCGTTCCAAGTGAAAGGCGCCACGCAGAAACAGCCGACCGAAGGCTACCCCAAGGTCAGATTTTACACACACAGTGCAGTCCATCCTTGCCAACTCTTTATGAGCTGCCTTACACAGTGCTTCATTCGGTGCATGGACAGAAAAGTTGACCATGGGATACGAATGAGATCCCAGGAAAAGGCCCATGCCTAGGAAGAAGTTGGGTATGTGACGGAGGAAAAAAGGAGGTCAGCGGGGAGAGGAGTGAGGAACAGCAAACGGAGCTGGAAAAGACAATTATCTATGTGGGAAAAGATGAACTTGGGGATCGCTCTCAAACACATCTGAAAAATAACCCCAGATTAAGTAACTAAATGTCAAAAACAAACCGAACAGCAAACGGAGCTGGAAAAGACAATTATCTATGTGGGAAAAGATGAACTTGGGAATCGCTCTCAAACACATCTGAAAAATAACCCCAGATTAAGTAACTAAATGTCAAAAACAAACTTTAAAATTTATAGTAAATAATGCAGGTATCTTTTATACCGTGGGGTAGCTAAAGACTTTCTTAAACCAGCATGTAAATTGTTGACTATAAAATGATACACTTAACTGCATCAAAATCAAAAACTTTTGTTCACCAAGAGATACCTTTAAAAAGTGAAAAGACAAGGTAGAAACTGGAACAAGGTATTCATAATACCAACCACAAAGGTTTAGTACCAAGAATACACAAGGGTGCTTCAGAAAGTTCATGGAACGATTTGTATTTTCTTTCAATTCTATTTTTCCACAAACTTTTTCAAGTACCCTGGTATATAGAACTGCTACAAAGCAATTTTTTTTTAAATGCACAAACAACTCAGTGTAATAATGGGGGGGGGGAAACACCAACAGGTATTTCACAGAAGAGGAAACATATATGCTCAATAAATTTGTGAAGAGATTCATGAAGAAAAACGAAAATCAAGATCACAATGAAATAACATTTTATAGCCATTCATTTAGCAAAAAGTAAAAAGCCTAACACAATTAAGTGTTGGAGAGTATGAAGCTTGTAGCATTACAGATTGGGTCAAAGTCTTTAGAAAAGGATTTGGCATTATCTCCTAAAGTTGAACAAGTAGGATTATAACAGCACCATTCCAATTAGCAGAAATTTGGACCTTCTCTATTTACAAGTGCCCATCAGTGGGAAAGTGGGTGACCACACTGCGATGTGTTCATGCACTATTATGCTGCAGTCAGAACAAATGAATTACAGTGACACACAATGCGATGGACGGGTCTTAGCAGTACAGCATTAAGTGACAAAAAGTAAGTTACCCAAAAGTTACATGTAGCATGCCATTTTTATAAAGAGGAGAACAAGTAAGATAAAAATATCCATACTTTCTAGAAATACATACAGAAGCATAAAACTAAATAAAAAGGGAAGCGGAGGCATTAGGAACACAGGACTCCAAATGGTGGTGACCTCAGGAGTGAAGAAAAGGGGTTAATGAGATATTGGGGACCAGATGGTGAGATGTAGGTTAGCATCCTAGTCTTAGCTTTGGTTTGGGGTGGTCAATTCTTGGATGCTCATAACACTACTGGAAATAACTAATCCCATAACTAAATAAAGGACAAAGAGAGCCACATATGGACCCGTAGAGGCTATTATGATCAAGGATCAAGATTAAACTAATTCTTGAACTCCAAGGAATGGGGGGTGGGGGTGGGGGTCCTATGTCCAGTGGAATAAATGTGGTTATTATCTGCATGTTACAGGAAAGGGAACTGAGGCTCAGGCTTGTTAAGCAACTTGACCCAGGCCACATGGCTAGTAAATAGCCAAGCTGGCACCCAAAGCCAAGGCATTGATTATACCCACGTACTCAACAGGCAGCCATGAGGCTGTTCACTTAGAAGTGCCCTGCTGACTAGAAGACCCCATGGTGTCCATGATGGGAAGCTCCCATTTCAAACTTGGATCATTTATTCTCATCTCAACTCTTGAGATTGCTCATTTGCCGTCATAATCTGGAGGGCTAGGAACACTCCCACGAGCTGATACTCCCCCCACCCCCGCATGCGTGCACACGCACACGCGCACACACTCAAAGTATTTTCTGGTACCTCTTCGGATCATTTTCATATTCTTTT
>NW_007727542.1:395571-397459 GCF_000696425.1 Galeopterus variegatus
GCCAAAGGGGTCTGCCTAGGTTCCTCCCAGGGGCCTCTCCTCAGAATGGAGCTGGGGGGGGGTCTCATCCCCACCCTTATCTCCTTCTTTGTCCTTCAGACCCTGTCTGCCACTTCCCCCTGAACTTCTGCAGGAGGCCAGACCAGGGGATGTACAAGCCGAGGGACATGCTTGGGGTGGGGGATTGCCATACTGTCCCACAGTCTTATGGGTAGCAAGTTGGGGTGGACACACAACCCAGAGCAGCCTCTTGTGGGGTGATTTTCCTAAGGGACAGTTACCCCCATTCAAAGATCCTGACTCCTTTTACATTGTTATGGGCAGAATGTTTGTGTCCCCCCACCAAATTCGTATGTTGAAGCCCTAACCCCCAATAGAATTACCTTTGGGAGGTAATTAGGTTTAAATGAGGTCCTGGGGGTAGGGCTCACATGACAGATTAGTGCCCTTATAAGAAAAGAAGAGATCAGAGCTCTCCCTGTCTCCACCATGCATAGACACAGATAAAAGATGGTATCTGCAAACCAGGAAGAGAGGGCATCACCAAAAACTGGATCTGCCATGCTGTGGATTGAATGTTCCCCCAAAGCTCACTGAGACTTAATCCTCACTGTGACAGTGTTGAGAGAGTGGGAAATCCTATTATGGTAACTGAAAGGTAGTGCTTTGAAGAGATGACTGTATTATGAGGACTGTACTCTCATGAATAGACTGATCCATTCTTGGAATAGTGGGAGTGATACTGGTGCCTTTAAAAGGAGAGCAAGTAGACCCAATTACATGCTGTCTACAGGAGACTCACCTCACCTGTAAAGACACACACAGACTAAAAGTGAAGGGGAAGTATGTATACCATGCAAACAGAAACCAAAATTGAGTAGCAGTTATTCTTACATTGGATATAATAGACTTTAAACCAAAAACCATATAAAGAGACAAAGAAGGCCATTATATAATGATAAAAGGATCTATCCAGCAAGAAGACATAATAATCATAAATATATATATGCACCAGCACTGGAGCACCCAGATATATAAAGCAAACACTGTTAGGCCTAAAGAAAGAGATAAACCCTAATACGATAATAGTTGAGGACCTGAACACACCTCTCACAACATTGGGTACATCATCTAGGCAACAAACTAACAGAGGAACACAAGATTTAAACTACACTTTAGACCAAATGGACTTGGCAGACATCTACAGAACTTTTCATCCAACAACTACAGAATATACATTCTTCTCATCAGAAAATGGAAAATTCTGCAAGATAGATCACATTTTAGATCACAAATCAAGTCTCAACAAACTTTTAAAAATTGAAAATATCTCAAGTACTTTTCAGACCACAACAGATTAAAACTAGAAATCAATAACAAGCAAAACTCTGGAAATTATACAAACACGTGGAAATTAAACAACATGCTCCTGAACAATCTATGGGCCCAAGAAGAAATTAAACAGGAAATCAAAAATTTCTTGAAACCAATCAAAATAAAGACACGTCATACCAAAACCTGTGGGATTCTGCACAACCAGTACTAAGAGGAAAGTTTACTGCAATAAGTGCCTACATCAAAAGAATAGAAAGACTTCAAATAAACAACATAATATTACACCTCAAAGAACTAGAAAAACAAGAACAATTCAATCCCAAAATTACTAGGCAGAAAGAAATAATTAAGATCAAAGAAGAACTAAATGAAATAGAGACCCAAAAAATTATACAAATGATCAATGAAACAGAAAGTTGATTTTTTGAAAAGATGAACAAAATAGCCAAACCATTTGCTAGGCTAACTAAAAAAAGAAAAGAAAAATAAGAAAAATAAGAAAAATCAGAAATGGAAGAGGAGACATAAGAAATGATACCACAGAAATACAAAG
>NW_007727542.1:398045-399635 GCF_000696425.1 Galeopterus variegatus
AAATAAGAAAAATCAGAAATGGAAGAGGAGACATAAGAAATGATACCACAGAAATACAAAGAATCATTATACACTATTATCAACAACTATACGCCAACAAATTTGAAAACCTGGAGGAAAATGGGTAAATTTCTGGACACATACAAACTACCAAGTCTATATTGCACACCAGTATTGATATTCAACTCTGTATCCCACAGATATGTACAGTCAACTATGTTTCAAAAATGAATTAACAAATAAATAATTTTTAAAACTACCATGGCTAAACCATGAAGCCATAGAAAACCTGAACAGACCAATAACAAACAATGAGATGGAAGTAGTGATTAGCAGTCTCCCAATAAAGAAAAGTGCAGGACTGGATGGCTTTATTGATGAATTCTACCAAACCTTTAAAAAGAAATTAATACCAATTTTCTTCAAACTATTCCAAAAAAGTGAAACAGAGGCCATGCTTCTAAACTCATTTTATGAGGCCAGCATCATCCTGATACAAAACCAGACAAAGACACAACAGAAAAAGAAAACTACAGGCCAATACTGTTTGTGAACATAGATGGAAAAATCCTCAACAAAATATTAGCAAACAGAATAGCAAAACACATCAAAAAAATTATACATCATAATCAAGTAGGATTCATCCCAGGGATGCAAGGATAATTCGACATACACAAGTCAAAAAATGTGATACACCACATCAACAAAATCAAGGACAAAAACCATATGATTTTCTTAATAGATGCAGAAAAAGCATTTGACAAAAATCCAACATTCCTTTGTGATAAAGACTCTCAGCAAATTTGGTATAGAAGGAAAGTATCTCAACATGGTAAAAAGCCATATATGACAAACTCACTGCCAATATCATCCTGATTAGGGAAAAGCTGAAAGCCTTTCCCTTAAGAACAGGAACAGGACAAGTGTGAGAAAAAGAGTAGTTTAGTCAGGCCCCCTCACCTTAGGTCCGGCTGGGTGTGGTGCAGCACATCCTTTGTAAACAAGTTGTGTGGGAGTAGAGCTAGTGCGCATGTGCACCTGTGTATCCTTTTGCTTGTGCTATTTTTGTGTGCTCTTCAGTGTGTGAGGCAGCAGCTCTGAACTGCTGATCAGCAGAGCTTCTGTCTAAAATAAATCCTATTGTTTCTTCACCCATGGCTCCAAGGACCTTTCTTTGTTACCTAGCTCGTAGACCTGCATGTGAAGGGTTTGTGACCCAGTCTGGACAACGGGCTTGANTAAACAAATGGGATTATATAAAACTAAAAAGCTTCTGCACAGCAAAGGAAACAATAAACAGAGTGGAAAGACCACCTACTGAATGGGAGAAAATATTTGCAAACTATACATCCCACAAGGGATTAACATCCAGAATATACAAAGAACTCAAACAACTTCACAGTAAAAAAAAAAACAAATAATCCAGTTTTAAAATGGGCAAAAGAGCTGAATAGGCATTTCTTAAAGGAAGATATACAAAAATAGCCAACAGACACATGAAAAAATGTTCAGCATCACTAAGCATTAGAGAAATGCAAATCAAAACCATATTGAGATATCACCTCACCCCAGTTAGACTGGCTATTATCA
>NW_007727542.1:401496-402644 GCF_000696425.1 Galeopterus variegatus
TTTTAGTTTCTCTGCATTATCTCCAATATTTCTTAGGATCTTATTCTAGAATTAGCACACCGATATTTCCTGGTGATTTTGCATCTTCTTCGTGACATTTTATCTCTCCTAACTTTCACTCCAAAGCTACTGTATATTTTTTTAACACAAGCACCAGAATCAGCCCTTGATGACAATGAGACGTTCTTGCTATAGAATATACTATTTGTTTTAAAGATTATAACGCAGCAAAAGTTAAAATGACCACACAATAATCACAAAAGCACAGGAGGCAGGAAGCGCATAAACAGCGTGGTTCATTCCAGCCAAACACAGACGGTGGCGTTTCCATCCACCTGTGCACCCGCTCAGATGGGGAACGATTCCTGCTCCCCACCTCACCCTCTACACAGCTTGGAAGTTGTATAATTTTTTTGTTTTTCAACTAAGGAGATTTTGCATTATTTTAAAAGTTTCAAATCACCATTACTGAAAATCATGTAAAATATGCCCATGCTGGTTAGGTAGGAGCTGCGCTCCTTTCTTTGTTTATTGCCAAGATCTCCATTATTGAGCTGTGTAGCCCTTGACCTCTCAGAACACCAGGGAGTAAGGGGTCCCTCCTGTAGTTCCCCACCCTCACTTCAAAAGGCTTCCCAGGTTTCCAGGCCTCAGCATGCCTGGGCAGACTAAAGATTCTGACCCATCCCGTGCAATGTGGCAAACCGTCTCTGAAAGTGCACCCCAGAGAGGAAGAGGACCCACCACCAGGTATTCTGCTCCCCCAGACCCACTCGGAAGGAGAGACACCACTCCCAAGCGCTCTCAGCTGTGAGGGCTTCCTGTCTGGAGTCAGGTAGCCCCAGTGACCCAACCATCACTGCAGGGCCTGGCCACCTCCCTGTCTGCTCCCAGCACACCAGGTGGGTGCCCCCTCCTCACCACTCTCTGACAATGCACTCCAATTTTGACTGTCTCTGGATTTCCCTGGAATGTGCTACAGCCCCCTGAGGAGCTCATTCATCCTCTTGTTTAATATTCTCATCTTCATTTGCATCTTGCCATTAGAACTATCTGCAAACAACTATCAACCACAAGAAATTCTCCGGTGCAAAGGGGACCCCTTCCAGAGGCAGCTCAATGCTCCACCAAAAAAGACTGTCTGGGAC
>NW_007727543.1:0-19425 GCF_000696425.1 Galeopterus variegatus
AATTAACTTGAGCTCATCTCCCCCAAGGATTTAAAAATTCCCCAACCTTATTTGATGAAGCGCTAAGTCAAGACCTTATAGACAAAAACATCCCGAGGTCACACTATTACAATATGAAGATGGCCTCCTCCTGGCCACAAAAGACAATGACACATGCAAGGAGGCTACAAGGGATTTACTAAAAGAATTACAAGCACTGGTGTATCAGGTCTCCACTAAAAAGTCTCACGTTTGCACCCCAAAAGCCACTTACCTGGGGTATGAATTAAAAGAAGGAAAAAACCTCCTCTATTTTCCAGAAGAATAGAGACAATTTTAAAAAATCCTGGACCCCACAATGAAAAAACAAGTTCACAAATTCTTGAGGGCTATAAGCAACTGCTGCTTCTGGATACCTGGGTTCATTGGGGGAAGAAATAGCCCCTTAATTTGGACTGAGATTAAAGAACAGGTCTTTAAAGATCTAAAGCAGGCACTCACCATGGCTCCTGCCTTAACATTGCCTGATGTAAAGAAGCCCTTCACATTGTTCATTGCTAAAGCAAGGGGAATTCCTAAAGGGGTACTTACACAGGCCCTAGGGCCATGGCAGAGGCCCATTGCCTACCTCTCAAAGAGATTGGACCATGTAGCTGCTCGATGGCCAACTTGCCTCCGGACCATAGCAGCTGCTGCTTTGCTAATAAAAGAGGCAAACAAACTAACTCTAGTACAAGACCTACACTTGGTAGCCCCTCACTTTGTACAATCCCTCCTATAGAGTGCATGAGATCGTTGGCTAACTAACACCCACATCACCCAGTATCAGGCTAAATCCAGCTACCCTCCTCCTGGATGACGACCCAACCGAGCCCGTCCATGACTGCCTTGAAATCGAGACTGTCCAAGGCCTCCTGCCAGACCTGACTGATGTGCCCTGGACAGATCCTGATGAAGGGTTATTCACTGATAGAAGCAGTTTTGTCTCCAATGGAATCAGGTATGCTGGGACAGCCATGATAACTTTAGATCAGGTCATTTGGGCTCAAGCCTCAAACCAAGGAACATCTGCTCAAAAGGCTGAACTTATAGCCCTAACACAGGCTTTAAAACATAAAAAAGATAAAACTGTTAACATATATACTGACGGTAGGTATGCTTTTGCCACTGCCCATGTTCACAGGGCCTTATACAAACAGAGAGGACTATTAACATCAGGGGAAAAAATAAAATAAAATAAATAAAGCAGAAATACTAGTCCTCCTTGAGGCCATATGGTATCCAAAAAGAGTGGCCATCACACATTGTTCGGGACACCAAAAGGACAATTTGCTTGAGGCCCAAGATAATGCTGCCATCCACTGGGCTGCCAAAGAGGCATTAAAACCAGTGGGGCCATTTGACTCTTTAATAGTCATTCCGGCACCTAAACTGCTGCCGACCCCCCATTATACTAAAAAAGAAGTAAAACATGCTAAGATCTTAAAAGCCTCCAAGAATGCCATGAATTGGAAAATTCTGCCAGACCACAGGATTTATTTGCCTTGCCACAGGCTCTAGGCAGATTGCTGATTAAACAGATACACCCTGGATACACAAAATTAACTGAACTTTTAAAAAAATATCATTACATTCAAGATCTTGACAAAATAACAAAAAACATTGTTACCAGATGTGAAATTTATTCACAAGTAAATCCAGAGCCCAAATCAAGGCTGCCCATTAGAACCAGAACACAAGGAACCAACCCTGGCGAACACTGGGAAATTGACTCCACCAGGGTAACACCTGGACAACACGGGTATCGCTACTTTCTGGTGTTCACAGACACTTTTTCTGGATGGGTAGAAGCCTATTCTACCCAAACCGAAACCACTCAGATAACGCTAAAGATTGTTACAAAAAATTGTCCCCAGATTTGGCCTACCTATAACCTTGGGGTCTGACAATGGCCCAGCTTTCACAGCCCAAATTTCCCAATTATTAGCTAAAACATTAAAAATAAATTGGAATTTACATTGTACTTATAGGCCACAAAGTTCAGAACGGGTAAAACAGATGAATTGGACTTTAAAAGAAACACCAAATTAAAACTAGAGACCGGTGAGAACTGGGTGAGCCTCCTTCCCTTTGCCCTCCTAAGGGCTAGATGCACCCCCTACATACAATTACACCTTATGAAATTATGTTTGGAAGGCCACCCCCTCTGTTGCCCACCTCAAAGTTGATAGACTTGCTGAAATTACTAACCACAACCTTCTTCAGTCTCTTCAGGCCCTCTGACAGATACTATGCCAGATTCACCCCTTAGTCAGAGAGACCCACCTGCTGACAAAGGACCCAACACCACATCCACACCAACCAGGAGACCTCATATGGGTGAAATGCCACCACCCTTCCACCCTTGAACCCAGATGGCTTCATGGCCCCCAAAGCATAAAAAGTCCTGATAGATTATTACAGGTCTCTGTTATGGAGTTTCTTTCTGAAGTGCTCTTTCGTTACCTTTTCTATTTTTGTGACTAGATGCTTTGTATCCAAGTTTATCTCAATGACTAATTTTAAAGTTAATATTTTATGAGATAAAAATTGTGTCTATAAAGTCACTTCAATACATATATATATATGTATATACATATATATACATATGTATATATGTATATATATACACACATAAAATAAAAACTAAATCTTAGTATATGAAAGCAATATTGTCTGTATGCCCGACTGCATCTGAGCAGGTAGGTCCCAGATTTTTAAAGCTTTGACCATGGATCTAACTTGACACAATATTTTGTATGTTAAAAACCTGACTGGAGAAACCAAATATGCTGTAAATACCTTTAACTTTGTTGTTCTTCAAAATTGTTTTGGCTCTTTTGAATCCTTCATGTTCCATATAAATTTTTAAGTCAATTGGTCAATTCTACAAAAAGGCCTCCTAGAATTTGAGAGCGGTTACATTAAATCTATCGATCAATTTGGGAAGAATTGACATCTTAACAATATTGTCTTCTAGTCCATGAACATGAAATGTCTCTACATTTATTTACATTGCCTTTAATTTCTATTAACAGTATTTTGTAGTTTTCAACAGACAAGTCTTGCATGCTTTTGTTAAATTTGTTCCTAAGCATTTTATTCTCTTCAATGCTATTGTAAATGAAATTAAGTTCATTATCAGACTGTTCATTGCTAGTATATAGAAGTACAATTGCTTTTCTCATTTTAATCTCAGATCCTCAAACTTGCCAAACATGTTTAGTTCTAGTAGCTTTTTTGTATGGATTCTTCAGTATTTTCTACACACAGGACAATACCATCTATGGATAAAGACAGTTTTACTTGTTCCTTTCCAATCTGGACCTGCTTCTTTGTCATGGACAGACTGGCTAGCACCCCCATACAATGCTGCATAGAAGTGGCAAGAGTGGGCATGCTTGCCTTATTCCTCATTTTATGGGAAAACCACCCAGTCTTCCACCATTAAGTATGATGTTAGCTGTGTCCTTTTTTAGATGCACTTTATTAGATTGAGGGAGGTGCTTTCTATTCCTAGTTTATTAAGAGTTTTTCCAGTTAAAAAACAATTTTAAAATGTAAAGGGCTTTGATAAAAAGATTTACATCAGGTGGTCAATCTGACAATGCTGTAAAAAGTTAATTTTCTCCTCTTTGCTGTGGCCATTGTGTCCTACACAGAGGTTGGACCTATCTGAATGTGCAGCAGCAACTCCACCTATATATAATCGACACAATCAGACTAACAAGGTGGATTATATATGGCTCTAGGGGAAACCTGTTTTTTATACTAACCACTCAGGAGTAATAAAAGACAGCATCTCCTTAATCAAAAAAGGTTAAAAAAAATAAAAAACGGAGACCACAACTGGTATGAAACCTTATTCTCCTGGTCTCCTTGGCTAACAACTCTCCTTACTGCCTTAGCTGGTCCCTTACTTTTAATTCTGCTGTTCTTCATGATAGGCCCTTGTGCCCTCACCTGCCTTGCTAAGTATGTTAAACAGAGAGTTCAATCAGTAAAATTAATGGTTTTAAGAACTCACTATAACAGATTAAACACAAATGAGTCTAGGATTTGACTCATGTACATAAAACCAGTGGGGAATGTAGCAGAGAAGCCTGAACTATACCAATGCCATCTTAGATCTTAGATAGACAGGCTAAAACCCTGTCCATGTAAGAAACTGTTGACCTTCTCATGGAAATGGGAACTGTGACAGATTAGACCCTCCCATGTGAGAAACCATTGAAAACAAAAGCTGTTCCGTAGAAAAAGACATCATACACAATGAAAATTTTTATGCTTGATTGTTTTAATTGCTCATTTTGGCTTCTGTGACCTAGCTTGCTTTCTGCATCTGAACCTAGCAACCTAGCTTGTTTTTTGTACCTGTATAAACCTGTGTGCCAACAGGATATGGTTTTTGCCTTTATAAATTCCACAAGACCAAGACTCAGGGCTGTTCTCCCAAAATACCTAGGGGAGGCAGTCACCAGCTGGCTAAGAAAGACTGCTAAAATTCTTAATTAAGTGTTTGGTTCCTTTCCTGGGCGACAACCTCACAACAAAATCAACCAATTTACAACTTTCAAAAGGCAATGACAGCCAAGCTGGGGCCACTAGAGCTCAAGGGAAGAGGAGGAGAGACCTACTGAGTTCATGAAGGTGGGAGAAGCCACAATGAGAGAAAGAAAGGACTGCTCCTACCATTTCAAGCCCTAGCCACTTCAAGGCTGGCTCTGGTGAGCACATGGAGCAACGGCTGGAAAAAGCCTCAGCTGTGCTCTTTGTATGAAGTTGCTCAGAGGCTGCAGGGGAGAAAAGGGCCTTGGTGGCCCCCAGGCCAACAAGACCACTAACAGGGTACCCATGGACCCACATAGCAAGGAGCCACAAACAACTGAAAAAAGGAGCCACTCAGAGGCTGGTGAGTCATTGCAAGGAACCAGCACATGATCCCCCTAATGGGAAGTGTTTGGAGTGCGGGGGTGCAGGAGACAGACCCATTGGGGGAACACGGGCACAGCATGGACAGCTGATCTGCCCTCCAATAAGTGCAGGACCACTCAGTGGAGACCGGTCAGGTATATAGAACTGAAGGTTGTACAGTTTGCCTAGAAGACTCAGGCCCAGACCAGAGTTTCTACACAACCCAGGTGTACCAGACCTCACAAGACTTGGAAATACATACAAGGTCAACAATTAAAACCTGACCTGCACAGAACGCCTTCCCCAGAGAATCGGCAGCAAAGCAGCAAGTTAGCTCAATTATAGGGCTCAAGTGCTGGTCCCCACAGGAAGTTCCCCCATTTTAGAAGTAAACAAAGGACAACAAAGAAGTTCCAGTGCAGAGTTTAAGTGGTGGAAACAACAAATAATCCACCACAGGACTGAAAAAAATATATATCCACAGATCAGAAACGAAGTTTGAAATTAACTAGTAAAGGTCTCACTTCACCAAAGAACACCTAAAAAACCTAGAAGGACCAGAAGCCCCCTGGGCTCCCAAATCAGAAAGATGGGGGACTGAGGGCCTTAGCCACACACCCCAACATCCACACCAAGCCCAGTGATGATCACCGAGCCACCACCAGAAATGCTCTGGGCTCCCAAGCTGGGGTGGAAGGGGGTGCTGAGGGTTTCAGCCACACCACCCTGACATCTGCATCCAGCCCACCAACAACCGAGCTGCCACTGGAAGCACCCTGGTTTCCCCAGCCAGAATGAGGGGGGTGCCATGGGTCTCAACCACACCCCTCCTCCTTCCTACTTCTTCCACTCTAGTTTCTTCCTCCTTTCCCTCTCGCCCTCCCCCCGACTACTCTACAACATCTTAGAATGTAAAAAATATATATATTAATTAAAAAAAATTTTTCCTGGCAATAAAACCATTCAAGTTTCTTCTTAGCGGTTGGAAGAATTTGGACTGTATCAGAGACTGCTAGTTCCCCACAAAGAGTTGGTGTCTGAACAGCAGGAGTTGTCAGGTAAGGGTAATAGGTGGCTCTAAATGGCATTTTTAGTGTCTGCTTAGCTCCTCTTCCCAGCTACAGTAAGGATTCTGAAAAGAGGAAAGGTCTCTTTGTGCTCTCTCCTCTGCTTTATTAGTACTCAGAAGCATCAGCCTTCATAGGTACTCTCTGACTGCAGTCTGAAAACTTGCCACCTGAACCCCCATTTTAGAATTAAACAAAGGACAACAAATTAGTTCCAGTGCAGAGTTTAAGTGGTGGGAACAGCAAATAATCTAACACAGAACTGAAAGAAAAAAAAATACCCACGTATTGGAGACAAAGGTTGATATTAACTAGTAAAGGTCTAACACCACCAAGACTGCAATACACAATCCCTGCCTTCTGTGATGTTATTCTTCTTTCCTAAACCTTTATATGTATTATAGTGCTTTAGAAAATGAACTTAAATTTGAATGCCTTTAGGGAAATTATTTTATTCTTCAAACAGAGAACTTATGGTGGACAGGCATTCCCCAATGCTGGGATTGAAGGATGAATGAGACATAGTGCCTGCCCTGTAAGCTTCTCTGAGTTAGTGGAGCTGATCTTAGGGTGAAGCTGGACTCAAGAACTGCAACTAGGATTCACCTCTCAGTTAGGGGTAGCCTCTGTGCATGTCTTAGAAAGTTGCCTAGAAACCTCTGAACCAAGGCTAGACATGGGCATATGGAGTTCTCAGATGTCAGCTGCTGGGGAAGCAGAGTGTGGAAAAAACAGGGGGTTCTCATGGCTTCTGTAGAAAATGGGTCTTCGCTGTTGCTCAGAAATAGGGCCTAGGGCTGCCTCTTTGAGGTAGGGCAATAGAGGACAGAAAGAAGGGCAGTGCCTGAAAGGGTTAGCTATCCTTTTGACAGTAATTGATAGATCCACAGGGCAACCAAAAAGAGTCAATAGGGAGATGGGATATGATACCCTGGAATGGTCATTTCTGATCTACTAGGACAAAGCATGGGGAGAGGTCCCCACCCCTGCAGGAAATATTAGATGATGCTTTTTCTCTTAGCTGCTCTTTCACCCACTGGCTCTCCTGAGACCCTGTCATTCCTATCTAAAAGGAATAAAAGTTATCAGCTTACAGAATAAGAAATCAAATAGAAAAAAGTCAGAGAAACAGATGAGACATGCAGATAAAAGTAGAAACATCTTGCAAGTAAATAGGGGCAGAAATAAGGCAGACTCAGGAAGAGATTAAGTGATACTAAAAGTGAAGAGAGAATTAGTCACTGGAAGAAGGTTAAAGGCAAGAATGAGGAGAGGAAAAGGCATGGGGTCAGAAAGAGCCCTTCAGGGGAAGAAAGTACTCCAGAAGTGTCCTGTCTTCCTTTGTTGCTTAGACACATTCTCTGTCTCTTCTTCAACTCCCTCCCTCCTCTCCCTTTCCTCTTCTATTAACAAATACTGAGAGTCTGACTATGCCATGCACTCGGCTAGAAACAGGGGAGAAAAGATGCATAAAACCAACTCCTCACTCTTAAATCCCCTGCCTGTGAATATTGTGATACCTGCATGCAAAGGGCAGAGATCATGATAATGAACTTGCAGTCGGACTGTAGTTGCTCTGAGGGTGGATTAGGCTGGGCAACTTGTGTGTATATTGGAGGGAGATTGATTTCTATCACCCCAATCCAGGTCCACATCTGTTTGGCTAAGACTATACTGGGGACAGGGAGCCCAGTGACATAGGTAGTGGCTAAAGATTCAGACCCTTAAAGTTTCTGGGTTCCCTGAAAGTGTTAATTGGATATTTTAGGACTGCTGGGTAGGTGGCTGCTGCATCCTCGCTCATATTATATATACATACCTGTGGAGCATACTAACATTTATAAAACAAATGTATTTCACAGGGCCCAGCTTCCAAAGCCCTGTAGTTTCAGGTACAACATAACTTTTTAAAATTACACATAGAAATGTTAAGCTTGCAAAAGACAAGAAACTTTCCTCAGGCTAAAGTCTCTGTTGTAGATAAAGAATTGTAACACAGCAAAATTGCTGGCTCAAGGACAGACATCCTTGGTGCAGGTTAACCTAAAGTTGCTTTATTGTTATGTAAAAATACTGAGGAAATTGCTGTAGGAAAAGACAGTATTTGCTAAGAACAAGCTTTTGTTGGTGGATCTACCTAACCTTTTGCAAATTGCATTATGGAATGTCACTTCGTTATTTCACTGATGTTACCAGCCTCTGTTGTTAAACTATACTTAGCCATAACTCCTCCTATGTTCCTTTTCTGTAGCTTTCTGGCCTGGAGAATAAATACTGAGAAAGAACCCCAGTTCAGGGTTAATTTCCCAAGGAGGAATGCCTCTCTCTTGAGGGTTGCTGGAAATTAACCCCTTTGGGGTTTCTCACTGCTCAGAAAAAATAGGCTTTGAGTAATCCTTTTTGCATCTCTGTCACCCCATGTGAGGCAAAGCAACACATACACTGTGGAAGAAATGATATTTCCTCCACTTTTCCTGAACTGGTATCCATTAAGGAGATTAAATAACGCGTGCACCCACACACAGCTGTGTACTATCATTGAGCCTGATAAAAGGCATTTCACCACCAAATTATGGGTGCTCACCCACTCTTCTTTGGATCTTGTCCCCTCTGCTGTGGATGACATCACTAGGGCCTACATTTGGAGCTTTTCCCAAGATGTGCCCTTGAGTCCGTGAAGTCTGGATGTCGTTTTCTGGCTCCTCCTTTGCCCCTTTCATGCTGTGAACAGGCCCCTCCTGGGTGAGAAGTTCCTTCATCTTCACATAATCCTTCCTGCCCAATTAAGCTCTCAGCCATCCCTGGCAAGAGGTTACATAACTCACAATAAGTGAAATAACAAAATTTCCCCATTTTTGCCTTTCCATGCTGCTGCTTGAGGGAGGATCCAGTGACAAAGATTGAGGTCTAGGGTCCCCATGGACCTGTACTTTCACCTGGATCAGGATCGGGTAACAGATGTCAGTTCTGAATCTCTGGCTTGTGGATGGGTTCTTATCCACCTGGTTTTGGACATGCCACCCTCTCCTGCCATCAGCATATTTGGACCATGTATATATTGTGGGGTTTTTTCCCTTGAGTTTCTGTGAAATGTGGTTGTTTATTTCCTGGATCTCCCATTTCCTTTTTCAAGGCTGAAGTCTTTTTCAAGGTTTCTTTTTTTTTTTTTTTTTCCTTTTTTGTCTTTTTTCGCGACCTTCGGTGTTGCGCCCGCACCACGCTCAACCAGCGAGCAGACCGGTCTCTATATGGGATCCGAACCCTCGGTGGGAGCGCCACCGCGCTCCCAAGCGCCGCACTCTACCGAGTGCACCACCGGGCCGGCCCTTTCAAGGTTTCCTTTTAATCAGCAAGTGCCTTCTTGTTTCATCTCCCCCTCTCTTATCAAAAGCAAAGGTCAGTGTCCTTTGGTAAGAGACCAGGTACATCACAGCAAGGTAAAAAAGACCCACAATTCCTCAGTTTGACGTTCAACCTATATTACTCAAGAGAGAGAGCAGTGGCCAACAGGAATGCTGCCTGGGATTACAGGGATCTACACATTTTTCCTTTTCCAGGAAGAGAGGAAACCGATTTGTTTTCAAAACCTCTGAAATACAGATGAACTGAGGGTTTCATGTCTGATTTGGGATATGCCACACTGTATCCGAATGTATGGTTCTTCTTTCCCCAGGACCTGCCCTAAATTTCTTTAAGATATGTGCAAAGTTGTTTTCTTTCTCTCTTCCACCTCCCCTTGGATTTCTGTCTTCCATCTTCTCATCAGCCTCATCCTTCGTGCCCACCGTGTTGATGTCCTCTCCTCCAACCTGTCAAAATCTACTTGAAGCTCTCTCGGTGAGAGACCAGATAATTAGCTCTTTGGTCAGCAATACCTTGGGTTTCCATATTTGCTTGTAATCTTTGTCCCAGGAGAGAGGTCCCAGGGGATTAGGAATGTCGCCTGAGGCTTACGGGGCTCTACACATTTTCTTTTTCTTAGAGAGGAACACTGCTGTCCCTTCTGATGGGTGGATTATGGTTCTCATCCCTTCTGCTTTGGGACATGCCACCCTCTGCATCAGGTGGTCTCTCTCAAAGCCTGTATTTGGAGCATTTCCCAGGGTCTGCTGTAGATTTCTAAGGAATTCTGGATGTTTGTCTTCCAGCTTCACCACCCTTCCAGTGGTTGACTTCTTTGAGATCTGTTCTGAGATGCCCAGAGCCTTCATGTTCTGTCTCCTTCTCCTTTATTCAAACCAACCCTTAGGTGTCCCTTGGGATGCAGTCATATCATGCTCACTCAGGTGAAAAGTACAGCTGCTGCTTTTATGGGGTTTTTTGTTGTTGTTGTTACATTTGTTTTCTGCTTTTTGCTTTTCCTAGTTGTTGCCCAAGGAAGGATGCAGTGCCCAAGTTTGTGGTCTTTTTTCTACCCACTTCAGGAAAGGATTATTGTATCGACCCCCAAATCTCTGACTTTCAAGTGATGTAGGTGATAACTGCAATGACAGACCTCCAAAGGTGCTGACATTCCCCTTAGAGGTGATCAGGGTGACTTTTAGGGCTGCGTGTAAGAGCCTGGAGTGGGGGATGGGGTGACGAATGTCTCCTGCCCTCACTCCCATATGAAGTTAGACTGAGGAGAGGAGATGAAGCTATATTCTTCCCCTTTCCTGATTCTGTCCCCCTGCTGTTGGGTGGTCCCCAAAGCTGTACCTCTCCTCTGGTCCCTTCTGAATGAAGGGGAACAGGGGCGGGAAATAGTGAAAAATCTGGTGAATACAAAAAAAGAAGAAAATGAGAATTAGTTTTAACCCAAAGAAATAGAAAGTATTCTTAAGGAAGAAAGAAGGAAATATGTATATACATTTGAAGCCCTATTTCCAGGCCCCGAATACTCCTAAGGATATATGTGGACCCTGGGTCTAGAATCCTTGCTCTTGAAGGTTCTTGCATAGGGTTAGGAATACACCATTGGAGTGAACCTCGTGGTGGGCTGGACAATTGCCCTTGACTTCATCCCTCAAGGGGAGCCCCTTGGAGCCTGGAGTACTGTTGTGGGGGCCTTGGAGACTTCCATGCGATTTCACAGACTGAGTAGGGACTGTGTGTAGGGGGTGTTCAGAAGAGTCAGTCTTCTGAGAGAGTCAAATCTTGTGTATATCTCAGTTTCATGTATAGACACAGGCCATGGTGGGGGACTGGGAAGAGCCTAAAGGAGGAACTTTTGAGAAACAAGGTTACATGGACATTTGGACCAGTAACTCCTTCCTTAGCAGTCTCTTGATGTTACCTGTTACTGTTGATGGTAGCTGAAGGTACCTTAGTGCCCTTAGCCTGGCCGGAGTCCCAGCACAGCTGGACGGATCCCGCCAAGCCCCTAGAGGAAGTGCAGGAAGGGACAGGATGAGCTCCTCTTGTGTGGGTCAGTGAAGTGTGCCTTGTGCGTAGCTGGTGTTGTGTCCCCCAGATCCGGTTTGTCCTTATCTTGCTCTCTATGTTATCTCATGGTCCTTGTGAAAAGAGAAAAAAGGTTAAAGAGCATCTGTCTGCTTCCATATATTCACTGTAGATGGAAAAGCAGTGATATAGGAAATGTTTGGAGGAATAATTTGGAAACAAGAAAGGAGACAAGAAACAGTTCATGGCAGCAAGGAAGGGAAGAAATGGAAGCCCATATTTGGGTGGCCCCTGGAGGCCTAAAGGACCAGAAAACCCATTTGCCAGACAGGAGGGAAAAAAGGAAGGGAAGGAAAGGATACACATTGAGATGGGAGAAATTGTCATTCTTTTCCTGCTTCCCAGACCCTCCTGGCCCTTTTTTTGACATGGTTTTAAAAGTCAGCTAGAGATACTGTGAACTAGCCCAGTGGATCCCAGACTTCCCAGAGTTCATGGACAAGTGAGATTTTAAATTAAGAAAGGAACTAATGTAGGCTTGACAACTTTCTATTAGGCCGAATAAGAACATTTTAGCAAAACACCACAGAACAAAGAAGCTTTGTATTATTGGGTCATTTTATAAAAAACATTTTGAAACCAAAAAGCAGGAAGCATTAACAGAATACAGGGAAAGTCTTCAAAAGGAATCATTTGACTTTAAAATTCAGCACATGGTTTATGTTTTCCTCCTTTTACTTGAAACAGTGAAAAAGTATTCTGGGGTCTTCATCAGTCCTTGGACTGGGATTTGGCAGCCACTGCATTCAGCCACAGCCACTGCATTCATCCAGTTCTAGCTCCTCAGGAACCACCTCAGTGTCACACAGCCCTCTATGCTTCTCTGAGTAATCTGTACAAAACAGAGGAGGTTTGCATTCACCCTGGGCTTCCCCAGGCCTGCTGTTTCCCCTTCCTAGGGGAAAGGTAGGTGATGTGCTTCATCTGCCCTACTTGGGGATGAGCCGCCTCCTCTGTGGGAGGTATTTCTGGGGTGTCTGAAATCTTCCTGTCACAAGACTTGCTCTGGGGTTTGTACGGAAATACAGAAGCTCTTTTTCTTGCTTGCCCAGCTACCTTCTCAGCAGTTGCTTCCTAGGTACTGATTCTCTGCACATTCTCTCTTCCACCTGTGCAAAACCGACTCCAGGTTGTCATTTTTTGAGGCCAGAGAATTCAGAAAGTGAAGTCTACAGCTCCCCCCATGACCTGCTGAGCTGTTTCTCAAGGGAGAGATGAATGCACCAATGAGAATGAAGCTGAGGCTCTTGGGGTCTGTGCTTTTCTCCCATTCTTTGCTAATGGTGTTATTTCTGAAATAAATTTGACTTATAAATGGATTATGGGATCACGCCCCGCAAGCTTTAAGCTATGCCTGTTCTCCATAGAGGATGTCTCTGGGATCTATATAGAGCTTTCCCGGATCCTGTCCTAGCCCTGTTTAGGAGGTTTGAATATTTGTTTTCCAGCTTCTCCGCCTTCCATTTTGATGTGTGTCATTCTTCCCAGCCCTCCCACAGGTGCCAGAGCACTCACGTCACAACCAACTCTCATCCCTCATCAGGGAAGAGACCAGATAATGAAAGAGAAAAAGATTCAATTCCCCCACCTCCTGTCTTTCCCCCTTTCCAAGCTGTTGCCCATGGCAGAGTTCAGTGACCGAGAACCTGGCCTCGAGTGTGCAGGAATCTGTGCTTCTCCCCATCTCAGGATAAAGGGAACTCGTGTCACTTCATAAATCCCTTGACTATGGCTGGAACTTCAGGGTCCTCATCCTCTCTGCTTCAGAACCTGCCTTCCTCTGCAGGGAGGAGAACCTCTAGGTTTAGGTAGAATCTTTACTCAGGGACTGCCCTTGATCTCTTCATGAAATAAGGGAGCTTGTTTTGTTGATCTTCCGCTTCCCTATAGAGAGCTGCCTCCACGGTTTTCACTGTGTCCTGGCAAGTGCTCTACAGTATTTTGGTTCTGCTCACTTCTCCCTGAGAAAATGAATTCTCAGCTGTCCTCTGTCAAAACGCCAAAATGACACACATTAAGGTGAAAAAGGCACGTAGCTCCCTATTTTGTCTATCCAGGCTGTTGTACAAGCAATGGACCCAGTGATTATAAGTAGTGAGACCTGAGGGACCTGAACTTGTCCCACTAGCTTGGGGCTGGGGAGACCTACTATAGAAAGCATCACTGGTACCACTTTTGAAATTTCTGACTTTTAGAGGGACTTTCTTTTTTTTTTTTTTTCCTTTTTGTCTTTTTTACTGACCGGCAACGGGATCGCAACCCTTGGTGTTGCGCCCGCACCGCGCTCAGCCAGTGAGCGGGAACCGGTCTCCACATGGGATCCGAACCCTCCACGGGAGCGCCGCCGCGCTCCCAAGCGGTGCACTCTCCAGTGCGCCACCGGGCTGGCCCTAGATGGACTTTCTACGTTGCTCCACTGTCCTGCTTTAGGACACCTTTCCCTTGTGAAATAAGTAAGATTTATTTTCTTGCTCTCCTACCTCCCCTTTTAGCACTATTCTCTAAGATTTGGGCAGGTGTTCTTTCTCCACACTTTTAAAATCATCCATCGCTCCTTTCTCCTTTGGAAGAAAAGACTAGATGACTCAGAATAGGATAGAAAAGTTCCATTTTTTGAAACAGCGACAGTTCTTGGAACCAAAGTAAAAAAAATCTAATGATTGCATGTCAGGCACCACCCCTTGGGAGGAACTCGGGAAAGGGCAGAGGTCAGGAGGGCTCTTTAGCCTTTGCAGAATTTGCCCTAGCCAGGAGGAGAAATCAGCCTGAGTCATAACCAGTATGTTCAGGGAGTTGCTCCAGGGTCTTCTAGAGACAGGTTTTATTCCTTTGGGTTGTTTCATAAGCTTCTTCCTGATACTGCTCTTTGTGAATTCGAGAATTTTTTTTATAAAACCCTAAAGAGATAGGCGTTTGAAAAAGGTTGGGCTTCAGTTGTTCTTGTCAGAAAGGATCCTGAGACAAAACCACAAGTGCTATAGTTGACAGGACAGGCAAACTTGGAATCTACTGCTAACTGCACGGTCTGGTGAGGGTCAGAGGTTCTTTTCAGGGAGCGAAACTGTCACGCTTCTTGTCTTTGTGGTCCTCACGACTTGAGTCCTGCCAGCTTGGCCCCGCACACCCTTACCGGCCATGATGGTTCCATCCTCTCCCACCAATACTGACACTTCCACTTGTAGATCAGGGTTCTAAACCTATGTTTTATAGACATTGGTGAGTTTCAAGTGGTCTGTAAAAACCTTCAAAATTTCATGCAAAAGTGTATTTGTAGGGCCGGCCCGGTGGCGCACTGCTACAGTGCGCCACTTGGGAGTGCAGTGGCGCTCCCGCCGAGGGTTCGGATCCCACATACAGACCAGTTCCCGCTCACTGGCTGAGCGAGGTGCGGCTGCAACACCGAGGGTCGCGATCCCGTTGCCGGTCCCGGTCCAGTCTGGGCGCGACACTGAGGGTTGCGATCCGTTGCCGGACACGAAAAAAGACAAAAAGGAAAAAAAAAAGTGTATTTGTATATGTGAGTAGGACTTTTCTGGGGAGAAGGTTCATTGGTTTCATCAGATTTCCAATAAGATTCTAAGACCTTAAAAACTTCAGAACTGGAATTTGAGAGTTAAGCCTTTGATTTCATCAACAGAAGTTACCCTCATACAGTGGGTCTAAGGTTCTAGAAAATTTAAGTGTTGACTGGTTATGGGATAGACATTTGAAACTGGAACTATTAGGGGGAATCTGACATGGGCTAACTGGCATAGGATTGTCAGATTGCCTGCAAGCTGAAGGTGGGCAAAGCAGCAACTCTGCCAGTGTTCCATTATCATCAGTTGTCTGACCCTGAGTGAGACCCTTCACCTCCCTGATCTTCAATGACCTCATCTGTAAAATGAGGGGTCGAACTCATGGTTTTCCAAAGTTCCTCTACAACTCTAAAATAATATAATTCTCTTAGGAAGCAGCATAAAAACAGATCTCGGCCCCCATAGTAAATGAAAAAGAACTGAGAGAAAAAGATGCTTCAGGCCCAAGGTTTCCAGATTCCAGGGACTTCATTCCCAGTAACGCTGTGAGAATGAGTCTGCTGCTTAGAAAGCACCAGGGTGAAGGAAGCAGGAAGACTGATACGGGAAACTCTGATGGATGAGACTTTGGACCTCCCCATCACCACCCCTATTCCAAGGTCCAGGATCAAATCGTCAGGATTAGCCGCTGTGCAGGGCATGACCTTTCCTGCACCAAGCATGCTTTCATGCACCACCATCCAATCAGGGGCTGAGCCAGAAGAAAGCCCTGCTGTGTTCTCAGACTTGCACAGTGACCAGCTGTGGAGTGTCAACACCTCCCTGAAAACACTTCAGTATTCACGTAAGTCTAGGGGTCACTAAACACAACAGGGTGGGAGACTGGGGAGAAGAAGACCAACAGCCCCAGCCCTGTGCTTCAGATTGTACCTGGGCCTGCTAGCACCCCAACTTTCCAAGCTGGGGGAAAAGGGAAGCGGAACTTCTGAGAAGTACACAGGCACACTGGGCTGGGTCAGTGCCTAACAGTAGTAATGACACTGGAGGACAGGGTCTGCAGAGGTCCAGTAAACGACCTCAACTCACCCCATCCTCTGCCAGGTTCTCGACTCAGCTACAGGAAAGAATTCAAGAGCAGAGTCAGAGTAGAAAGTGAAAAACGGGTTTAATGTAAAGAATAAGAAACACACGCTTCGCAGGGAAAGTGTGGGCGGGCTCAAGAGGGTGAGCAGTAGCCGCCAAAGGCAGGTTGAACACAAAAAGTAGGAAATACACACCTTACAGGGGACCTGCGGGCTGGCTCCACAGACAGACAGCAGCAGCCCCGCCTTCTTTCTGGATTCTACTTTTATAGTTTGGCTATTTATATTTGTCGATGCTATCTAATGAATATTCAACTAAGGGGTTCCTAGTTATGTAACAGGTTATGTAATACAGCCATGCACATGCTCGGTTGGTCTCTTTGGAGCATGCTCTTTGGTCAAATTCCAACATATACATCATTTAGTGGATTGAATTATGTCCCCCCAAACTCACTAAACCTTGAATTGTGTCCCCAAAGTTTTATGTATTAGAAAATTAGCCCCCACTGTGACTGTAAAGAGGTTGGGAAATCCTATTACAGTAATTGAAAGGTGGAGCGTTGAAGAGGTGATTGGATTGTAGGACCCTGTAGTAATGAATGGATTAAAAATGGTGTCGGGGTGTGGTTCTGAGCGCTTTAAAAGAAGAGAAAAGTCTGTCTCTCTCTCTTTCTCTTGCTGTCTCTGCTTCCACCATCTTGCCATGTGAGACCCCTGGGTCACTGTCACCACCACCAGATGGACTTTGGACTTCCCAGCCTCAGAACTGTAAGCAATAAATTTTGTTTTCCTTTAGAAATCACCCAGTTTCAAGTATTTTGTTATAAGCAACAAAAACAGACTGATACACACTGAAAATTACTTGATATATTCAGTGCTCTCTGGCACCCCCGTGGAAGGTCATTCAGAGGATAAACTTTCTACCGAGCATGCTCAGCCGGTGGACTTACATAAATCTGCCTCCTGTGGTCTCAATCTCCACATGTTGGTTCTGAAGACAGGAGCAACAAGCAACAGTAATTCAGGACTCACAGGAGGGGCTAGACTCCTAGGGGAGTGGTTTAAGACGCAAGGGAGTGGCCTGAAACCTGAACCCAGGGAAACTAAGCACCTGCTGTCTCAGTAATATATTATCTATCTTATTTCATGATTTATCTTTTGGAAGATTTTTGGATGTCAAAGGCAGTTGAAGAGGAGTAGTGTGCCACAACACCTCTGACAAGGAGTATGAAAGAAAAAAATTGAAAGGCTACCTGAAGGACAGAGAAAAGAAAACATCTACTGAGTAGTATCACCATACTTGCTACACCTACACTAGAGATATGGAACACCTTTAACCTCCACTTTAGAGGGCCACAGACTTAAAAAAAATAATAATAAAGAATATTGGTATAGTCTCCTATTAATGTCAAGAAATTAGCAGGAATTTAGAGTAAAAGGTAAAACATCCCATTTCCCTCCTATTTGTCCTTCTGAAGTAACCACTGCCAACAACCGCTTGTTCATCTTTCATTTCTTTTCTCTGTCTTCACACATACACATGTATGTGTTTTTTCACTCCTTTTTTGATGTTTGCATGTTTATATATACAGGTCTTTCTTCTTTGCTGACAGTTGCATGCTATTCTATAAAATACTAATGGATTGTTAGGATTGTTACCCTATTACAATCACCAAGGTGACCCTCCTCCCACACAGACCTTTTTTTGCTTAGTACATGTGCAAGTCCATTATCTCATAAAAAAGAGTGGGAAGTCATGTGAATTAAAAACATCTACTCCAGGGTGCAGTGGGGGACTGCCAGCGGGCGGCCTATGCCCTGTGTCCCAGGCTGCCTCCATTTTCAGCATTAGAGCAAGCCTCTCCTGGGCCAGAGGAAGGCCCCAGGGTGATGACCCCAAGATAAGCTTACCAGATGTCCTGTATGTGCAGCACGTGTCTTATACTTAATAATTTTGTCCTGTATCCCTTGCTGACTTTGTCAGAATGCCCTAAAAAATGTCTTGTATTCAGCTTTTTACAACACATTACAAGATTTCAGCAATTAGAGCATTTTTTCCTGTCAGTTATTGGTGCTTAAATCACTTGAATGGTGTGAAGCTAGGGCCAGATCTCACAGACCCCTCCAGCCCATTGTCCTGACTGGGTCACGAACACTTCACACACAGGTCTACAAGCTAGGTAACAGGAGAAGGTCCTTGGAGCAGTGGGTGGAGAAACAATAGGCTTTATTTTCAGACGTGAGCTCTGCCAACCAGCAGTTCAGAGCTGCTGCCTCACAAACCAAAGAGCACACAAAAATAGCAACAAGCCAAAGGGTACACGGGGCGTGCATGGCACTAACTCTACTCCCACACAACCTGTTTACCAAGGATGTGCTTTGCCTACCCAGCTGGAGGGGGTCTGACCAAACTACTCCGTTTTCCTCACAAGTGGCAACAGTAGCTGAAAATCATATCCCCCCAAAGAAAGATCTGGACAATTCCTTAGGCTCTCTCCTGTAGGTCTGGTTGAGAGAAGACAAAAAGAGAGAACTAAGAAGTAAAAGTACTTATTTTGCATATTACCAGGGAAAATCTGTTCTTTGCATAGCCCCAAGTTGAGAACAAGTTACCACTGCTAATGAGAAATAACTTCAGATCAGTACACAAGGAAAGTCTGAGCCAAGAGGAACCTAAGGAGACACGACAGCTAAATATAATGTGATATCCTGGATGGGAATCCTGACACAGAAAAAGGACACCAGGTAAAAACTAAGGAAATCTGAATAAAGTATGGGTTTTAGTTAATAATCATGTATCAATATAGGTTCGTTAATTTTGATATATATACCCTACTAATGTAAAATGTTAATAATAGAGGAAAACAGATAGATGGAAACTCTACTATCTTTGCAATTTTTCTGTAAATCTAAAACTATTGTAAAATAAAAAGTTTATTTAAGAAATGAGAAATAAAAACCCTATGAGCAGAGACACTAATGGGCTTCCCTGGGCAGGAACATTGCATACATGTTGCTAGGGGAAGAACACATTCTGTGTGACCCCTTGTAGAAGGGAGCATAAGGAATCTGCCCATTGATTCTTCTAGACTCTACTGGTGTCTTTTTTCCCTTATGATTCAGCTATGTATCCTTACTATGTTGCTGTAATAAGTCTTAGTCATATAACTATATTCTGACTCTTGTGAGTTCTTCTAGCAAATTTCTGAGTGCGGGGGTGGTCTTGCAGACTCCTGAAACAGTCCTCATTCACTATTCCTCAACCCTCTTTAGCAAATACAGTTGACTTTTTGAATAACACATTGAATGAAGCTTACTAATTTTTTTTTTTTTTTTTGTCTTTTTTTTGTCTTTTTTTCCGTGTCCGGCAACGGATCGCAACCC
>NW_007727543.1:20360-27621 GCF_000696425.1 Galeopterus variegatus
CATGAAGCTTACTAATTTTTTTTTTTTTTTTTGTCTTTTTTTTGTCTTTTTTTCCGTGTCCGGCAACGGATCGCAACCCTCAGTGTTGCTCCCGTACCGGACTGGGGACCGGCAATGGGATTGCAACCCTCCGTGTTGCCCCCGCGCCTCGCTCAGCCAGTGAGCGGGAACTGGTCTGTATGTGGGATCCGAACCCTCGGGCGGGAGCGCCGCCGCGCTTCCCAAGCGGCGCACTTATCCAGTGCGCCACCGGGCCGGCCCTGAATGAAGCTTACTAATTTCTTGTTCATAACTTTCAATATCTCTTTGGCAATAGCATTATGCAAATTTTAAAAAGAGCAAACAGAATTATTGAAGTACTCCATTGCTTAAAGGAACTTGTTGAATGCATTAAATAAAGCACTGGCAAAAATAAATTATTGCTTTAACTGTCAAGGCTGTTCTTAAAAGGAACATTATTTAAGAACAGAAAAAGAAATTCCTATTTGAAGTAGATAATTATTATGGCACTTGTCATGACTGCCTTTTGAAATGATTTTATCCCTTGAAGAATTCTATTCTTTCACATGTATGTTACTACATTCTTTTTCAGCATGGAAGCAAGTGGAATTTTCATATGTAGTGTTGAAGAAGGAAGGGAATAAAAATTGATGACAATGCTCTTTTTTGTCAGTGGATTATTAAGAAGTCATTGACCGAAAGATGCAATGTAATCCACTAGAATGGAAAAGCAACTCACACTATGAAAGATGGTATTACATCCCTCAACAAATCAAATTCAAAGAGCAGTTCTCCAGGTTGTTAACTTTATACCAGCATATGCTCAGTATCCTGGCTCAGAATGCTAATGTTGAGTACATTTTCTCATTAACAAAGGTTCAATGGACAAAAGGATGAAATATGTTGGGTGTGACCATTGTAGAAGCTATGTTACAGTGTAAATGGAACATAGACTGTAGCTGTAAGGAATTTTATAAGCAAATTCTACAAAACAAGGAATCATTAACGAGAGCCAAATCATTGAGGAAATATAATTAAAGAGGCATGTAATTTAGATACTCATAATTTTATATTTCAGATAAACAACAAATAATTTTTAGTTTATGTATGTTCCATGTGATTTTTTTTTTTGTCTCAGTATACCTATGCATAAGTAATTAGAAAAAATTCAAAAGCAGTTAGGCATTCTGTATTTTTATTTGCTAAATCTGGTAACCCTTGAAGCATAGCTTACTTGTCCAAAGACACAGCTAATAAGTAACTGAGCCAGGATTTGAATCTTGGAAACCTTGTTCCAGAGTCTATCTGAAAAACTGCTACACTGTACTAATAGGAAATAATTATCATCCTAGCATTTTATATCTAGCTAAACTATCATTTAAGTTTGAGGATAAAATAAAAACAAGTTTGGATACGCAATGAAGCTTTTGGCTGCAATTTACAGAAACACTGATTCAGGGCCGGCCCGGTGGCGCACTGCTATAGTGCGCTGCTTGGGAAGCGCGGCGTCGCTCCCGCCGAGGGTTCGGATCCCACATACAGACCGGCCGCTCACTGGCTGAGCGAGGCGCGGGAGCAACACTGAGGGCTGCGATCCCGTTGCCGGTCCCGGTCCGGTACGGGGGCGACACTGAGGGTTGCGATCCGTTGCCAGACACGGAAAAAGACAAAAAAAAAAAAAAGAAACACTGATTCAAACTGGATTCAGCAAAAGTAATTTTTTAAGATTATCCTGATAGAGAAAGTTCAGAAGTAGGGTTGGCTCCAGGATTCATGAATGCATTGGCTCAACATTAGTATCAAGAACACAGATTCTTTCCATCTCTCCACTCTTACATCTTTGTTATTGATTTTATTCCCAGTCCAATAGCAAGACAAGTAGAGGCATCCCAGATATGTCATATACAGACACATCAGTATCCAGAGGAAGTCGACTCCATGCCTCTTCCTGTGATTCTCTCTTAGAAACAAGAATCCTCCCTGCATACTTCTCCTTATTTCTCATTTGCCTAAATTGTGTCCCATGCTCATTTTTGAACCAGTCACTGTCAGGAGGGTAGAATTAGCATTATTAACTTAGATTAATCATCTGAGGTGGAATAGATGTTGTTTAATCAACCTATTTCTCATTTGCCTAAATTGTGTCCCATGCTCATTTTTGAACCAGTCACTGTCAGGAGGGTGGAATTAGCATTATTAACTTAGATTAATCATCTGAGGTGGAATAGATGTTGTTTAATCAACCACAATATTCACAATCAAGATCTTTAAAAATGAACTCCTCACACATCTACTTTTTCTTAGGAAACTACTGGTACAGAATTCCACCAAAATATGGAAGTAAACCAATGAAGCACTCAGGACCCAGGAAGGAAACAGCTTGTACTCTCCCACTAGGTCATTTTAGTAAAGATTAATAAAGAAACCATTTATAAAGGTGATGACAGAGCCCAAAGAAATTTGCAAGGTATGGTGCAGTATCCCCGGGAAGTTACCCCTTCTGGGTCTGATGGAGCAAGGCAAAGAAACAGGTATTAGAATCCTGAGAAAGTATCTTTACAGAGGGGTCCACCTGACCAGACCTATGGCCTTGGTAGAGGGATACAGCCAGTCCACAGCAGCCTGGCCAGGAAGCCACCGAGGTGATCAATACCCTGTCTCCCCCTCCCCCTGCATTCCAGTCTCCTACCAGTGCTTCCCAATGATCTCAGCTAGGATCTGGAGGTCTAGGAGCCACTTTTAGGTAGTTCTTACCAGTTAACCTTCTGGGGCCCAAAATATGATCAAGAATGAATCTGGAGGGACAAGAGGAAGATGTACAGCATGGCCATACAAAGGAAGATGTGGGATTCAGGATAGAGAGGGTCCAACTAGGAAAGAGGTGGGGTGACTTCTCAGACTGGTAATAAAGGTCATCTCAGGATGACAGCTGTGCAGCAGTCTACACAGCAATAGGCTAGATTAGAGCAGGAAAGTGGAGGTCTCCCGGTGGAAGCATTTCACATATCTTCTCAGAGCACAATGGGTTAAAACTAGAAATCAATAACAAGTGAAACTCTGGAAATTATACAAATACATGGAAACTAAACAACATCTCCTGAATGGCCTATGGGTCCAAGAAATTAAACAGGAAATCAAAAATTTATTGAAACTATGAAAATAAAGACACATCATACTAAAACCTGTGGGATGCTGCAAAAGCAGTACTAATAGGGAATTTTGTTGCAATAAATGCTTACATCAAAAGAACAAAAAGATTTCAAATAAATAACCTAATGAGATACCTCAAAGAACTAGAAAAACAAAGACAATCCAATCCCAAAATTAACAGACAGAAATAAATAATTAAGATCAGAGCAAACTAAATGAAATAGAAACACAAAAAAAGGATACAAAAGATCACTGAAACAAAAAAGTCAGTTTTTCAAGAAAATAAACAAAATAGACGAACCATTAGTTAGCCTAACTAAAAAAAGAAGAGAGAAGATCCAAATAACAAAAATTAGAAACGAAAAAGGAAACATTACAACCAATACTACAGAAATACAAAGAATCATTAAGAGACTATTATAAACAACTATATGCCCACAAATTTGAAAACCTGGAGGAAATCCATAAATTTCTGGACACATACAAACTGCCAAGACTGAACCAAGAAGAAATATAAAGCCTGAACAAACCAATAACAAGCAACAAGATTGAAGCAATAATCAGCAGTCTCCCAACAGAGAAAAGCCCAGGACTGAATGGCTGTACTGCTGAATTCTACCAAATCCTTAAAGAAGAATTAATCCCAGTTCTCTTCAAACTATTCCAAAAAATTGAAACCATTCTCCCTAACTCATTCTATGAGAACAGCATCACCCTGATACCAAAACCAGACAAGATACAAAAAGAAAAAGGAAACTATAAGCCAATATCCTTGATGAACATAGATGCAAAAGTCCTCAACAAAATATTAGCAATCAGAATACAGCAACACATCAAAAAAATTATACACCACAATCAAGTGGGATTCATCCCAGGGATGCAAGGATGGTTCAACATGTGAAAGTCAATAAATGTGATACACCACACCAACAAAATCAAGGATGAAAACCATATGATTTTCTCAATAGATGCAGAAAAAGCTTTCAACAAAATTCACCATCACTTCATGATAAAGACTCAGCAAATTAGGTGTAGAAAGAAAGTATCTCAACACAATAAAAGTCATATATGACATACCCACTGCCCATATCATCCTGAATGGGAACAAGACAAAGATGCCCACTCTCACCACTCCTATTTCACACAGTATTGGAAATACTAGCCAGAGCAATAAGGAAACAAAAAGAAATAAAGGGCATCCGGATTGGAAAAGATGAAGTCAAATTGTCCCTTTTTGCAGATGACATGATCCTATATACAGAAAAGCCTAAAGACTCTACAAAAAAACTTTCAGAGTTGATAAACGATTTCAGTAAAGTTGCAGGATACAAAATCAACATGCAAAAATCAGTAGTGTTTTTACACTCCAACAATGAACTAGCAGAACAATAAATCAAGAAAGCAAGCCCATTTACAATAGTCACCAAAAAAAAAAAAAAAAAAAAAAACAACCTAGGAATCAATTTAACCAAGGAGGTGAAAGGTCTCTATGAGAACTACAAAGCACCATTGAAAGAAGTTAAAGATGACACAAAAAGATGGAAAGACATCCCATGCTCTTGTATTGGAAGAATTAACATTGTGAAAATGTCTAAACTACCCTAAGTGATCTACAGATTCAACGTAGTCCCCATCAAAATACCAATGCCATTTTTCACAGAAATGGAAAAATAATCCTAATATTCATATGGAACAAAAAACCCCGATTAGCCAAAGCAATCCTGAGCAAAAAAAATAAAGCTGGAGGCATAATACTTCCTGATGTCAAATTATACTACAAAGCTACAGAAAGCAAAACAGCATAGTACTGGCATAAAAACAGACATTCAGACCAATGGAATAGCATACAGAAACCAGAAATCAACCCACAAACTTACAGCCAACTGATCTTTGACAAAGGCACCAAGAACATACATTAGGGAAAAGACTGCCTCTTCAATAAATGGTGCTGTGAAAATTGGACATCCATATGTAGAAGAATGAAACTGGACCCATACCTCTTGCCACATACCAAAATCAGATCAAAATGGATTAGAGACTTAAATATAAGACCTGAAGGTATAAAAGTCCTAAAAGAAACACAGGGGAAACACTTGAAGAAGTGTAGGACTGGGCAAAGATTTTATGAATATGACTCCAAAAGCACAGGAAACAAAAGGAAAAATAAGCAGAGATTACATCAAACTATAAAGCTTCTGCACACAAAAGAAATAATTAACAGAACAAAAAGACAACCTACAGAGTGGGAGAAAATATTTCCAAACTATGCATCTGACAAAGGATTGATATCAAGAATATACAAGGAACTCAAACAACAGTAAAAAAACAAATAACCTAGTTTAAAAATGGGCAAATGAGCTGAATAAGCATTTCTCAAAGGAAGATATACAAATGGCCAACAGACACATGAAAAAATGCTCAACATCACTCAGCTCAGGGAAATGCAATGAAAACCACATTGAGATTCCATCTCACCCCAGTTAGACTGGCTATTATCAAAAAGATGGAGAACAACAAAAGCTAGTGAGGATGTGGAGACAGGGAAGCCGTCCTACCGTGCTGGTCGGACTGTAACTTGGTGCAGCCATCATGGAAAACGGTTTGGAGGTTCCTCAACAACTACAGGTAGAACTGCCATATGACCCAGCAATCCCACTGCTGGGTGTATACCCAAGCAAATGGAAACCATCATATCGAAGGGATACCTGAACCCCCATGTTTGTCACAGCTCTACTTACGATAGACAAGAGTTGGAACCAACCTAAATATCCATTCTCAGATGACTGGATAAGGAAACTGTGGTATATATACACAATGGAATACTACTCTGCCATAGAAAAGAATGAAATACTGCCATTTTCAGCAACACGGATGAACTCAGGGAAAATCATGTTAAGTGAAATAAGCCAGGCAGAGAAAGAGAACCTGCATGTCCTCACTCATAAGTGGGAGCTAAAAAAATAAACAAATTTAAAAGAAAGAAAGATCCAACAATCACTATAATACGTTGAACCTTCGAAAGGAGAGAACAGAACTGAGGTTACCAGAGGCAGGAAAGGGGGAGGGGGAGGAGGGCTCAGGAAGGAATTGGTAAAGGGACACGAAAAACAATGACATTGTATAATATTGAATGTATTAATTATCCTGATTTGAGTATCACGTATTGCACACAGGCATTGATGTTCAACTCTGTACCCCACAGATAGGTACAATCAACTATGTTACAATAAAAAAGATTTGCCTATTCTGGACATTTCACATGAAATTATACGTTATGTGCTCTCCTGTGTATGGTATCTTTTCCTTTGCATAATGTTTTTGAAGTTCATCTATGTTGTAGTATATATCAGTAGTTCATTATTTTTGTTGTTCTTGTTCTTAGGAACATCTTTTATTTACATGTCTTCAGAGTATGTAACATGCCGCACAAATGGGCGCATCACAAGGACACTGAGAGCTCTTGGAAACCATTAACAAGGTCTTTCAATTCAATGAGAAACATCCCTTTATTTTTCCCATTCTAAAATGTATACAACTGTAAAAAATCAATTCTTCGACGAAGTTGCCATCAGGATCGGGACGCCATTGAACTGTTCCTGCTTCTGCCAATTAAAATGAATTCATCAATAATGAGGTATAAGCCAGAGGTTAGGATGCAAAAGAGCTCAGTGCCAACAGCTCTTGCTTCCTGCTGCACATCTCCTTGTTCTCGAAGACCTTTAAGGAAACTAAATATACTTAGTTGAAAATAGTCGCTTCGCAGGAAAAGGCTCTTTCCGGATTGTTGGTGCTTTGGCTCTTCACTCACGGGAATAAATGAGACCCATTCGTTAACTCAGAAGAAATCTATCCTCATGTGGAAACATGGAAGGGACAACCAGAAAACACCAGTGCTTATAACATTTGTTGGAAAACTTCACCCGTCTGGGTCAGGTGGCAATAGTTCCATCTTAACCCATGTGCACAGGTAAGCCAGCTTTCCCAAGTCGTGCTCACCTTTCGGAGCCAGACTCCAACTCTCCTGCCCTTGCGTGGCCCGGGTGGAGCGCGCGAGCAGCTTTGTTTTGTAAGACTCGCAGAGCCACCTGGTGGTCGACCTAGAAAACTGCGT
>NW_007727543.1:28350-29870 GCF_000696425.1 Galeopterus variegatus
CGAGCAGCTTTGTTTTGTAAGACTCGCAGAGCCACCTGGTGGTCGACCTAGAAAACTGCGTCTGAGGCCACAGTTTTGTAGAAACGGCATTAAATGATGACCCCAGAGAGAGGAGACACAAAAACGAGAAAAGCAGACAGCATTACCAAGGAACCTTGGAAGCAGAGACATTTAGTGTTTATTTTTTTATTTTTTATTTTTATTTTTTTTCCTTTTTGTCTTTTTTTGTGTCCGGCAACGGATCGCAACCCTCAGTGTCTCGCCCGTACAGGACCGGGACCGGCAACAGGATCACAACCCTTGGTGCTGCACCCGCACCTCGCTCAGCCAGTGAGTGGGAACCGGTCTGTATGTGGGATCCGAACCCTCGGCGGGAGTGCCGCCGCGCTCCCAAGCGGCGCACTGTAGCAGTGCGCCACCGGGCCGGCCCCATTTAGTGTTTAAAAAAAAAATTAAGGTTCAATTGGTAAGTACGTTTAAAAAAATGCTAAGTTAAAGTTAAAACAAATTTCTTCTCAGACCCTCTAAAATGTTGTCATGGACTGAATTTCTAAGAATAGCATATATTAGGCAGTACTTTAAAATTGATTTGATCAAGGAGCCCTTTTTATTTTTATGTATGTATTTATTTATTTATTTTTCTTTTTCGCGACCGGTAAGGGGATCACAACCCTTGACTTGGTGTTGTCGGCACCGCGTTCAGCCAGTGAGCAAACCGGCCATCCCTATATAGGATCCGAACCCGCAGCCTCGGTGCTCCCAGCGCCACACTCTCCTGAGTGAGCCACGGGGTCGGCCCAAGGAGCCCTTTTTATATAAAGTATCTTAAGGATTGGTATTTTGTGGTGTGAATTTGATAAACATGGTTTAGAGTCACAAAATGAATGACAGAAATTGCACCTGTCAATACACAGACATTTTCCTCCAATATCAGAGAAATCTAATTGTATTGGAGAGCAATAATGTTTTCTGATGACAACAGTAACCCAAAGGATTAGGGTGTGGAATCTTTCAGGCGGACAGTTGCTTCAAGTACTTTTTGTCTAACAAAGCATGGTGTTCCCTTCTAACATCACTGAAAGATGGTCACACGGACAGTATCTGACAGTGCCACGGACCTCACCATGTTTGGAGCTCACCAGTTAGAGGTAACTCATTCCCTTTCTGTTCAACTCTGTGAGAAAGTATTTTCTTATACTGGGCTAAAGTTAGCCTCTACACCTTGGTCTTAGTTCTGATACTTGAAGCTCTACAACAAAGTGGCTAAAATTTTTCTCCAGGAAGGTCTTTCACAAGTTTTAAGAGTCGTTATTTCATATCAAAGTCTTGTCCAAGGGTAGCTACCCCCATACCTACCCCCATCTCGTACCTTGATGTGGTCCTCAACCTCCTGGTCATCCTCATAAAAACTTTCCCTCTGGGCCGGCCCGGTGGCGCACTGCTGCAGTGTGCCGCTTGAGAGCGCGGCGGCGCTCCCGCCGAGGGTTCGGATCCCGCATACAGACCGGTTCCCGCTCACT
>NW_007727543.1:30758-32444 GCF_000696425.1 Galeopterus variegatus
ACTGAGGGTTGCGATCCGTTGCCGGACACGAAAAAAGACAAAAAGGAAACAAACAAACAAAAAAAAAACTCTCCCTCTGCATCAGTGTCCCTGTTAAAAAGTGTGTGACCTGGAATTGGAATGTAGTACTTCAGGGATCATTTGACCAGAACAATGGGCAGGGTGACTATCTGGACATGGAATAAATACAGAAAATATTTATTTTAAGGAAGTTTAAAAATTCATCAGGGATTTTAGCTTTCTGAGCAGCAATAAACTGAATCAATGAAATCTCTGTTTTTATGTTGTTATTAAGCCAAGATTCCCACATTCTCTACATTTGTACAATAGTGTTTTTTTATAACATAACTGTCACACCTCATTCAGTCCTACTTAATTTAGTGGGTGTTAGCCCATCTTTAGCTTGAGATATTCTTCCTTTCCTCTCATTTATTTGTTCATCCTTCCATTTATTCAATAAAGACTTATTGAACATTTTTGATGCATTGATTATTTCTTAGGTTCTGGGAATTCAAAGACACTGTTCTTGTTCCAAAAGAACTTACCATTTGGAGGGAGGGCATTAATAATAATTTTTATAATGTCACAGGGTCCTATAGTTGTCACTAGAAGCCTTCCTCCAAAATTAGATTTACTCACACACAAACTGTTTGGTTGGGGTGTTTCTATCAGATGAAACTTTCTCTGAAGTTATCATGAGAAATGTATCAGGTATCTTGTTGAAAGCAAGATTAGGCCTACATTATTAAGCCAAAAAAAGTCTTCCACATTCAAAAATATGAAAAAATTTTAAAGGATAAATGGATAAAACTCTAAAATCAAATACAGACACAAATAAATTTAACTGTATATAAAATTGCTAACATAACACCAAAGGAAAAATACTTAGTTCAAGTAATTTTTTAAAACAATATTACCTATGTGGGGTAACATTCTTTTTATTATTTTTTAGAAGGTGCTCAGATGATATTTATTGAATAAATGATGGGTAAAATTCTAAGGGCAAAAATAACTGCAAAACATCTTGAACTAACATAGTAATTTTGTTGTTAGTAAAGTGATTGGCATAATAATTCTGAAACTATTTTGTGCATAATTGTAGGATAGACAAATAGTAAATGTATTGATATTTTTGGAAACCAAGTTTCTCACTGTGAGAGAATTGAAGTGGGAGTAGGTGAGAAAAAACTCTGTGGTATTGGATTTGAACTGAAGATATAATATAAATTCTTCATCATCATCATCATCATAATCATCATCATCATTATTATTATTACTACTATTTTGCTAGCTAGTACAGGGATCAATATTATGTTTTAAAATATAGTATATATTCCAGTTGTGCCCCTAAAAGGGCTTAGAAACAATGATACCCTAGTAACTGGGGTGCCCAAAGTTTGTATTTTTAAATACCATTTATCACTAAAAGGAACCAATGCTCCTTAGAGAAATAGCTGATTCCAGGAAAGTACAAAATGAGCATGGAAAATCTTAGTGTGCCAGAAGGCAAGGACATGTTCAAATACTGACAGAGATATGCCACAAGGACACACGAGCTAGCTTGAAGAGGTTCCCATGGTCACATCCAGGGCAATTTGAGCAGCAAAACTTAATAATGACAGTAATGGATTATAATGGACTATATAAAAAAGAATCCATTTGTGTAGATACTATAAAACCAGAGAG
>NW_007727543.1:33035-33386 GCF_000696425.1 Galeopterus variegatus
CCTACCACAAGATTCTACTACACATCTACTAGAAAGGCTAAAATTGAAAAGACTGACAATATCAAGTGCTGCCTAGGCTGTGGTGCATCCAGGATTCTCGTACATTGCCGGTGGGAATGCAAAACGGTACAGTCACTGTGGAAAACAGTTCGGCATATTCTTATAAAGTACAGGACATCAGTCCCATTCCTGGGTATTATTCAAGAGAAATGTAACAAGTCCACACAAGTGTTTACAGCAGCTTTATTTGTAACAGCTAAAAGCTGGAAACAACCCAAAGGCCCATCAACTGGTTAATGAATAAACAACTTTTGCCATATATAATGGTTTTTCAAAAAGTTGGTAGAAAAT
>NW_007727543.1:34748-35919 GCF_000696425.1 Galeopterus variegatus
CTTATTGGTGGGAACTAAAAATAAATACATAAATTCACACACACACACACACAAAAAAAAAAAAAAACGGGGGGGGACAAACAGAAAGGACATTGTTGGGTGGGAGGGAGGAGAGGGAGGAAGGAGGGAGGTTTCAGTGATGGGTCACAATAATCAACCACATTGTATATCAACAAAATAAAATTAAAGAAAAAATAATAATAATAAAACAATTGGTGAGTCTAGAAGAAGGATGTCTGTTTTCTATGCACTTTCATTATACTATTTTTTCCATTTATATAGGTTTGAAATTTTACAAAATGTAAGGGTGGGGAGAGAAAACAGTGAATTTTTTTTTAACCTTTAGACGTTTAATTGGTCTAAAGTTCAGTTTGTGGAAAATCCATGTATTCATATAGAACAACTTATAAACAAATGAGGTTTTCCCTACCTGTTCACCCATTACTCACTTTAAAAAGAAGTGGTTCGGCTGAGGCTTATCCACTTCTTTCTTTTTAAAAGAGCCTAGGAGAATTTGAAATGCTGAAGCAATCATCTTCTTGACCTCAACTTCATTCTCTAGGCCTGACTAACCTTGGCTGACTATGTAAAAAAGCAAAGACATATCCAGCAAAGATGACTGCCCAAGACAAACTGACAAAGCTGCCGTCATAGCAGGAGATACGAATATCCTTCTCACTAATTGACAGATTAGGCACATGAAAAATAATCAGCAGGTATACAGAAAATTTGGAGAAGGCAATAATATAGAACATCGTACAGACAAAACTGAAGAAGAGGCTTTTTTCAAGCACACATGGAACATTTATAAAAACTGGCTATGTAAGCCATACAGCAAGTCTCAATAAATTTCAAAGAATCGGTACCTAAAAGAACAAATCCTCTAATTACCATGTAACTAAGATAGAGATGAATAACAAAAAAGATAACTTTTATAATCTACAAAATATAAAGACACACTTATAAACAAATCATAGGTCAATGACAAAATAATAGTGAAAATTAGGAAAATCTTAGATCTGCACATCAAAACATGTTGAGATACATCTAGCAGGGGTACTCATAAGAAAATCTATGGTTATAGGGGCCGGCCCGGTGGCGCACTGCTATAGTGCGCTGCTTGGGAGCACGGCGGTGCTCCCGCCGAGGGTTCGGATCCCACATACAGACC
>NW_007727543.1:36637-40620 GCF_000696425.1 Galeopterus variegatus
CCGGTACGGGCGCGACACTGAGTGTTGCAATCCGTTGCCGGTCATGAAAAAAGACAAAAAGGAAAAAAAAAAATTTATAACCATAGATTTTCTTTTTTTTTTTCCTTTTTTTTTTTGTCTTTTTTCATGACCGGCACAAAAAAAGACAAAAAGGAAAAAAAAAAACATTTATAACCATAGATTTTCTTTTTTTTTTCCTTCCTTTTTTTTGTCTTTTTTCATGACCGGCAATGGATTGCAACCCTCAGTGTCGCACCCGTACCAGACCGGGACCGGCAACGGAATCGCAACCCTCGGTGTTGCGCCCGCACCTCGCTCAGCCAGTGAGCGGCCGGTCTGTATGTGGGATCCGAACCCTCGGCGGGAGCGCTGCCGCGCTTCCCAAGCGGCGCACTATAGCAGTGTGCCACCGGGCCGGCCCCTAAATGTTTATAACAGAATAAAAGTGTCTTAGCTTGGGTTTCCCAGAAAGCACAGTAAACAGAAGCAAAGTGTTCTCTGCAGGGGGCGAGAGGGAATGAGGGTACGAAGCAGGGAAGAAGGGAGAGCAACAGAAGGACGTATTTCACAGAAAGCACAGTAAACAGAAGCAAAGTGTTCTCTGCAGGGGGCGAGAGGGAATGAGGGTACAAAGCAGGGAAGAAGGGAGAGCAACAGAAGGACGTATTTCATGTTGCCTGTAGGGGTGCCTGGTTTCTTGATCCTCATTTGAGAAGCAGTGTGAAAGCATCTCTGGGTTGTACATGATGAAGAGAAAGGGAGAAGCATTTATTCACAGGCTTCATCCACCAGCAGGCAGAGGCTTGCCCCAAGGGGTGCCAACTCTTGCACATTTCCTACTGAGCATCTAGGCCAGCAGGTAAGAGGTTAGTGTGACAATCCCAGGCAGGGACTGTCAGGTTTCACTCACATTAAGCTGGCTGGAACCCACACATTGCTTATAAAGTTGAAGATGTACATACCCTAGAAACCAGTATCTCCACTGCTAAGTTGTATCCTGGAGAAGCTCAAATGTGTGCGTCAAGAGAACGTTCTAGCCTATTTGTGGTTTCACAAAATCAGAAACCACCTAAATTCCATCAAAAGTAGAATGAATAAAGAATGACAGCATGATCACGCAGTGGAACAATGTACTACAATGAAATTGAATGAACTGTAGTTTACACATCTCAAAAGCAATTTTGAAAGAAAAAAAGCAGGTTAACAGAAAAACACATGCAGTGTGATTTCATTTATTGAAAGGTCTACAACATACTAAGCTAAACAATATATTATTGAAGTCTCCACACCTATGTTAAAGCTATAAAGAAAAGAAAATGAATAATTCACACAAATTTTAAAATACCTGTCATGTCTTGAAGGAGAGGAAAGGATACAGAGGGGTGGGAGCAGGGATTCAGAGGACGGGTCTTTTAAGTACTGAAAATATTCTATTTCTAATGCTGAGTGCATAGCACACACCAGTATGATCCATTTTTATTCTTCACATTGTACACATGCATTTTATATTCTCTGCTGTAATATACTAAACAACAATAGAAACTTTTTGAAAAGGTTCATGAACTATCTACACCCTTATCTTTTCCTAAACTCACATTGAGAAAAAATATATATGTATATATGAGTAATCACATACATCTAGAACTTTCAAATTAACTCGAGACTAGATTTTCTTATATTTTAAAAACAAAACCCTGTACTTTCAGACCTAAGTACCAATGTAAGTTAAGTTAATTCCATGTTCTTTGTGCTTTGGTTCTAGACTATTTAACATAAATGTGAATCAGTTCCATGTATTCAGACTTTTCAGCCTCTACCATAACTCCTCACTTGTGCCTGAAGGCATAAGTTGTTTACATTTCCTGTCCTGTTCAAATCAAATGGTTTTTCTCATTCAGTAAATGATGCCAGTTCACACCTAACTTTTAATATATATATAAAGCAGCAATTTCATATAGCTAAGAACAAAACACCTGTGTGCCTGGGGGAAAAGACCATTTAATAACAGCATTCGTTTTACTAAAATGATTTTTTTTCATTACTGCTATAGGTTGTGATTTTAAGATAGTAGAAAACATTGCTAAAATCATTAAAATAATGTAGTCTCGAACTTCTCCTAATTCGCATTCTGATTCTATAGAGAATTGGAGTATGGTAAAAAGTTGCCAGAAATGTGGGCAGCTCTTCTGGTTTGACATCACAGCCTAGAACCCTGATGGACCAGGCAAATTGTCCGAACTGACTGAGCCCCTCCTCTGTGCCAGAGGCCATGCTCCTGCTCCATGATCAACACCACTGGAGTGAGCAGGACTGAAGCCATGTTGGGACCTAAAACTACATGAGCTCTAGAAGATTTTAAAAGACAATTTTTTTCTTTTCTTAGCATGCAATTCTGAGTTGCCTCTTTTCTCATGGTTATTTGATATTTTGAACCTTGGTTATAGGGCAAGATGACATTATTTACATAAATGTAAAGTTGTTTTCCAGTCAGCCTGTAGCTGCAGACTTGCCACAAGTCATATGTTATCCAGACCTTGAGAAACCAAGGAAGACATCAGTAAAGCTATGTTGATTCCACCCCAAAGCAGGACCCTGAGATAATATCAAGCATGGGAACAGAAAAAGATGGAGCCTCGGCCAGACCTTGCACCTGGCTCCTTGCATGGAGCCCCCACAGCTCATGCCCCCCTCCCTCCTGCTTTTCATTTCCCACGTTCCATTCCTTCAACCCCCTCTTTAAAAACCCCTCAGTAAGTCTGAATCTTTTAGATGATTTTAGCCCAGCCAATCTCCTTCAGCTTTACCAGAGAGATGGGTGAGTGTAACATCTCTCCTCGGGTCAGTGGTATTTCTGAATAAAAGCTGACTTCCATTTTCACCAACCTTTGACTTTTGGGTCATTTGTTTTGTTTGGGGCAGGCCTGGGTTTGGTAACAGGCAGGGGCAGCCCTAGGCAAAGGTTTCCTCAGCTCCTGACATGTTGCTGGTTCTCTCCTTTCCGCCTCCAATCCACAAAGCCCTAAAGGCCTTTAGCTGTTCTGGGGTAGTGCCCCACCCCAACCAGATTTTCTCCGGAGAGTGAAAGAAAGCTGAAACTGACCAGTGTTGAGTTCGATTTTGTTGAGGCCAGCTCTTTGCTGGCACTGCTCTAATTAAGTAATCAGAGCTGACCTGCTAATGTCTTAGAGCACTATTTCTCAAGGCACTACCCCTCAGGGATATCTGTATTTAAAAACTGCCTGTCTTAGGTTGGGCTCCCCAGAAACGGATGCTGAGAGAATTAAGATACAAATGATTTGTCAAAAAAGTGCGTCCAGGGGAAACTGGTAAGGAAATCGGGAAGCAGGCCAGAGAAAGGTTCAAGGAAGCAGGCCCAGGCAAAGTCCTACAGAAGTATTCGATCTGATACTGCAGGGAGCTCTGGAGGGTAAGTTATGCCTCAGAGTTTGTCCAGAGCTGAGGCAAGGAAATAGCTTCCAGACTCTGGCACCCTTCAGTTGTCAGTTAAGGGCTGCAGGGGTGGAACCTCCCCGGCATTTCTGACTCTCCATGTACATGTGACCAGATGGGTCCAGTAGCCCAGAGTGGTCCTGCAAAGAAAAGTAACACATATCAGAAGTCAAAGCACACTGAGGCTGGCGGAGGGGCAGTAGAAGTGACCCTGTGGAGCACCAGACATGTCCCACCCTGCCAATCAGGGGCTTATCTGCAAAGAACAAATGATGGGAGAATTCTAGGTGACAGGCAGGTGCAGATGCTTGGGGCTAAGTTAACCACCCAAGCCCCTGAAGAGCCGATGCACATCAGCCTGCGGTTCCTGATTAGGATACTACTCCTGCCTCTTGATTTGCTCTTTGCTCCTGGGCTCTCTGACCTCTCCTTCAAGGCCTTTGGCAGGATGCCTACAACCAAAGGTCTTTGGGTTGCTCAGCCCTCCTGACAGAATGCAGACAGAGCTCACCTCCAAGCCTGGGGAGTGTGTG
>NW_007727543.1:41068-43070 GCF_000696425.1 Galeopterus variegatus
TCCACCTCTGTTTGGAATTGCAGGATCAGAGGACCTAAGAAAACTAAAAGGCCATTTTTTTTGTAAAACGAAGTGTTGTTCACCGTAACTTCTGCGAGAGCACTCTTAATTCACTGGTGCTAAATGGCGCTAGAAAACCCAGGCTTTGGCTCCCTTCAGCTCTCTCCTCTGCCTCTAATTGCCATCCCTATCATTTTTGCTTCCCCTTCCCCCATCCCTGCTTTTGTGTTTCTGATCACACTGCCCTTCTCCCAGCCGGGTGAACAGTTGTTGGAGCTGGCACCACTGGGAGACAGGTGGGGCCACCTGTTCCTGCCAGGCCTTTCTGCACCGCCTCCAGCAGCTGTTGGCTTCTGGGCATTTCAAAGGCCCATTCAAAGGGAAGGAAACAAGAGGAGTGGATGTGGCAGGCTCGTCCAGGCTGGGCCTGAGTGCTGGCCAGCAGCCGTCATCAGCCTGTCCTGGAAAATCAGATTGAGAATTTTCAGCCAAATCCAAGTCATGGCTTCTATCAGGAATTATCTGATTCAAATTCCAAGTGGTGTTTGCATCCCTGAAGCTGTGGAGTGTGCAGAAGCTTATTTGCACATGAACAAACAAATTAAAAAAACAAACAAAAAAAAAACCCTCTTCCTAACAGCTGATCTAACTTTAACATTTAAAACAAAACAAAACAAAAAGCAAGCAATCAGCTCTTTCCATGACTGTGCTGTGGTTCTATACCTTCCACTAGAAATATTAAGGATTCCTGAGATCTGGCTGGAAACGGGCTGGGTTTCATTTGATGCCCAGGAGGTCGTTTCCCACACAGGATATTTTACTACTCCAATTGTTACACTGCAGCTCAAAGCACGGAGATGTTAGATTGTGCTTTCCTGTTATTTCCTTGGGGGCTTTGGCTATTTTTACTTATCACATTAAGATGAGTGTTGCATTTAAATAAATACAAATGTGGAAAGCACTGAAGAATTCATTACTGCTACATCTGACTGTAATTTAATTCCAGGATATTTTGTGAAGAAAAGCGGTTTCTAGGGTAGATGCTGTCAGTCATATTGTGCGGCCAGCATTGGCTAAACGAAGCCATATACTCACTACTTATGCAATTTATATTATGCGAAGAAATGCTTATAATTAAAATACCAAGAAGTCAAATGTAGCATAGAGTGAAATGTGTAAGGAGATAAGCACAATATGTGATGAAATATTTATCTTTTACATTTCTAAATATTTATCTTTACATTTCCTTTAATCCAAAGAACCAGCAATGCCTGCCCCATAATAAGTTCTAAAATATGGCAGTTTACTATTGATAAACAGAAAAAAAAATTCACGATCGATTAAATTTTAGAAATTTTTGTTTAAACAAAATTAAGCAGGTAACTTCACTGCAAACTCTCAGAGCCATTTACATGCTAATAGACCTTGTGAATCCCTAAAAGGAGTAGTATAATAATACGTTCTGAATCCCAGATGTATATAAACACAGAATGCGCCTTTTTTTTTCTTAGTAATAGACCAGTGTTCACTGGCACACATTTGGGGAATCTCCTGTTCAACCCATTCAGAAGTGCAACTGTAGAAATACATTAAATAGCACATTTTAAAAAAATTTATTATCTATTATTAGCATATTCATTCTTACAAATCGTGATATTTCTTCAGGTCCTTTACCCAACCTATCACTTCCCAAACCCCCTTAAGTAATACATTTTAAAAGCCAGTATCTGTTACTATACATTTTATGAAATACAGATTCTCACTTCCATGTACCCAATGCCATCCAGCTACCTTTCTTAAAAACTGGTTTGTTTACTTCATTACTTTATATTCAATTGCATCTTTACACAAATTTTGGCAGAGAGGTCAGCAAGGGCAGTCTTTATTGGATATTAAATTTAATATATATGTGTATATATATCCATATATATATATATATATATTTCCATATTTAAATAGGGTGCCAATACCAGCTTTTCTTCTGAATTTTCTTTTTCTTTTT
>NW_007727543.1:43574-58494 GCF_000696425.1 Galeopterus variegatus
GTAATATTCACGCTACAGCAAAGTCTGGTTATATCAAACAAGTTTCATTTCAAACCTGCATTGATGTATAAATTAGACATTATTTTGGAATGCTTAACTTCTGCTAAAATGTAAATTCAATTCAACATTATGCCAACTTTTACATTTATTTTAGACCCTGTTTTAGTACTAGAGGTTAAATTTTCATCACCAAAAAATGAGAATAACCCTACAGCTACCTACTAAGGTAATGAGCTGTGAAATTAATTCCCTAGTATCACTTTGAAAATATACACCTCAGCTGTTAAGAAATTCTGACTGCATTCAAATGTATTATTTAACTGCGATTCTTCAGTTATCAGCCACTGTTGGCTTGATTGTCACTCCCGTTCTTGTCTGACCCCAACCAATTAAACACCAGTGTTTCTCAACTCTTCAGCTAAGGGAAGTTTTTTCTCCTACTTCTGTGCACACAGGACTAGTCAAAACGATTTTTCCCAGATCGGCCTAGATGGCACTAACTGTCCCTCCCATTGACAGGGATCCTGTGTTCACCAGGAGCACTTCATTCTTAGAGTTTGCATCTTTGCTGCTTTCTCGTCCCCTTCAGGGTATATACCTAGAAGCTGTTTCAGCAGGAAACAGAAAATTTCCAATTCTATGAAGACCTCAGTAAAGCTCCAACTTTACTTTTGCACCAAGTACCTGCCCCACTCTTCTGTTAGCCCAGCACAAAGTGGGATCAATTTTCCTTTCAACTCCAGTAAGACCCCCTAGAACAGTATACTGAAGGTCATTATTTTCCACAAAAAGTGATACAATTTTGGAAAAGATTGGTTTACACGTGAGTTTTCCTTCACTATCTTTGGAAACAATACCAGGTCTGACTTCTATCTCCTGGCCCACCTTTAGTATCCCTTTCAGAATTCTACCACCAGCTACACCTCCCTTAAAGTCCTCTACTTCCCAGCCAGGTTGATTGACATAAAGGACCTAATAACCATGAGTCGGGGTTCTGAAGGAAAGTCGCTTGGGAGTACCAGAATTTTCTATGTGCTCAGAGACAACTTCAGTATTGTATTTCAGCTGAGCAGAAATTGGAATAAGGGGAGCTCCTTCTGCTACTGTACCTCGTACACATGCAAGGATCTGTTCACACTGCTCTTTAGCTGACTTTCTTTTACCAAATCAGTTTTATTTTTTAAAGTTGAAATATGCTTCAGTTTCATGATTTCTATAGCAGCCAGGTGTTGGGGAGTCTGAGGTTGAGGGCAAGATTCATACCAGCCGCCCACAGAAAAGCTGCGTCCCTGAGTGCCGCACAGTGCCACGTCGCAGCAGTCAACACAGGAGACGTGCCTGGCTGACTTGAAGCCCCCTCTGGTCCCTGGACCGTCTGTAGGAGACCCATGGGGGTAGTACTTCCACAGGATCTGTAACACTCCTGCCGAGGATTACTTGGGGCATCAAGTTTATAATTCTTAGCATTAGCATATCTAAGATGACTATAATATTTCTTTCATTTTGCTTTTGAACCTGACAGTATGAACTCCAGAAATAGCTTTTACATTTGTGGATTTCCCAATTGTACCTATGTTAATTGTGGCTTGTCTGCTGATAACTTGGTGTGAAAGTGCCATCAACTTGGTAACATCCAAGGTGGCGAGATCCTGGCGAGAGAGATGCAGCTGACACCACCATGCCAGCCTCGCCCCCACCATCTTGCCCAACCTGAATGGTTTTCAAATGGGTACCTAGAGAGGATTTAATACAGGTAATAGTTACCAGAGTATTAAAAAGGATAAAAGAACAAAATCAGAAGATGAAATAACCCAAATAATAATGCTTTGATGAAATACTAACAATGCTAGGGCTGGGGAATGTAAGAGAGAGGAAGGGTTACCAGGAGTCCCCTCTCTGCTGTGATGCTGGGGGCTTCCTGGGGGGTCGTGGGACCACCTGGGAGGGGCCCACGGGCTGATGCTGGAACTGCCAGGTGAGAGCCTTGGGCGGTAGAGGGCTTGTGTGCCTGGTGCAGGGGCACAGAGGAGGTGCTGAGCTGGTGCTGAGCTGGTGCTGGGCTGAGCAAGAGACTCCACGTGGGCGTCCTCAGCGGCCGCAGCAGCCCACCCAAGGCAGCGGCAGGGAGGGGGCCACCGCTGTCCTCCGCCTGCCTCCCCATCTCCCGTCAGGGCTTCCCAGGGCAGAACCTAACAGAAAGCCGATGAATACGAATATCTGGAAAATGAAGTTCCCAGCTTCCTAAAATACAAGTCAGTGGATGAAAGGGAAGGAACAGGAGCTAAGGAACCGCAAAGGACCAGCAGGTGGGCAGAGAGAACTTGAAAAAGCAATCACATGGTAGATTTTAAAATAAAGCCATTTCCCCTCATGATCATGGGAGAAACTGGTTTCTTTTAACTTTGAAGATTTGAATTAATAATGATGAGATTAAATCAGCATTGAACTAAGGTAATTTTGGGGAAATAAGGATATCTTTTAAAAAGAAAATCCTTTCAACTCAGATTTGAAGGAATGATAAAATAAAATATAATTTTCATAACATATTACAGCCTGAAATTTCTTTAAAACGTGAGTATTTGATTTCTCTAAGCATGAAATTTTAATTAGCGCTAAGTACATCATCTCATGTCTCTCCTTTTTAAAATGTTTTTGCTTTTTGCAAATTTTACTCCTTGCTCAGGTTGTCAGGGCCATTAATATTCTCCCTTCAGCTCTTCACATGACAAACACTGCAGCCTGGTCATCCGTGCTGTACACATGTTTAGTAACTAAGACTACACCCAGCTTCAGCACGGTGAAAATTGGGGTTCTAGATTATGAACCAGAGGCATTCAAAATCCTGAAGTGCTTTTGAAATTATTAAAGAAAGATTGGATTATGTCTGGTTAAATTTTTGCACAGTATTTCCCAAAATGCAGTCTGCAAAACTTAAGTTCCTTAGGCTATTAATAGGAAGGCTTAATAGGGTTTCTTTGGTCTAATAGATCTGGGGAAAATGGTTTTAAACCAGTGCTTCTCAAACTCTGTGTGGTGAAAGGCCATTTTTTTTTTTGTTTGTTTGTTTGTTTTTAATTTTCAATTTGTATCAGACCAATTTTTTATAAAATACAGTAAAAATTATCAGATAAAATTTTAAAAGGCACAAAAATACTACAGTTTTTTTGTATTATTAGGGTCAACAAACACTGAGCTATTCTGTCAAATTTCTCTAAAGTCTCTAAGTGCTTACCCAGTTCATTGCAGTACTTGCCACAGACCAATAAGAAAACTATTCAAACATCCAGCTAAGTTCGCAGACCCCACTTGAAGTTTAAACAAACGTAAATGTTTCTTTACTGAAGTACTTCTCGGAGATTTTGATATGCTAATGGACATTGCAAATCTATAAGAGGTAGATACCACATGCAGCACTTATGACATTTCCCCAAGTAAATGAGAGTGAAACCTCTTCCTTTGGTTGGTTGGTTTTTACCAGCACATCCTACGCAATCTGTGTTCCATGGAACGTGTTTTGAGAAACACTTTTTAATATGCTTTGTTAAACTTTAATTCTCTAAAAATTGTATCTCCACGTATATCATGCAGGTTAACCTTTTCTTCCCAGCATACCAGTATTTCCTGACAATTCCAAATTACAGAGAGAGAGGGGGGTGGGGATGGGGGGGGAGGACGAAGGGAAGGAGGAAGACGAGGAAGAAAAGAGAGGGAGGGAGGGAGTGAAAGAAGGAAGGGAGGAAGAGGGGGAGGAGCAAGGAAGAGGGGACGCATAAGCAGGCACTTAGGAAGTGCTTCTGTAATTGACAAAGGAAAAAATAGTCCAAGGGATAAAAATTCTTTGAAAGTTGCTTCTGTCATAAGACAAACTTCTTTTTTAAATTCTGAACAGTAGTTGCCAGATATCCAGATATGTTGTGCTTACCACAGAAGCCACCAGAATACCGTAGCTCAGCCAGAACCAGGAAGGTGCTAATTTATAGTGAGTGGAAGCTCATAGACTGATTCCTCAGGCTCTAAAGTTCACAGGCAAAAATGTGGGGGCAGCCAGTAAGCCAGCCTGGTGTATGCCTTCTACTTCCCTAGGCAGCAGTGCCGGTTCCTTCACTATCATCCTCTCTTCTCCCAACTTTCCCACCACTGAGACCTCAGAGATGGCAGCTGTGGGTTCTTAAAGGTACACAAAGACAGTGTAGATGGGAATGCCAGAGATTCCTCACAGGAAATGTTTGAGAAGAGCTTGAGTATCTTGGATTGCCTCCACCAGTTGGCACAGGGCACCCAGCCAGCCCTTGCTTAGAGGCTCTGAGTTCTGGCACAGCCTCAGTGCTGAATCTCCTTAGACAAGTGGGCCACCCTCTCTGAACCACAATTCTTCCACTGTAAAATGATACTAGATGACCTCTACAGCTCTTTCCAGGATATAATTCTGTAATCCTAAATAAAGAAATAAGGTGTAGGGCAAATATAAGAATTATATCTAAACTACAACTGGCTACGTAGATTGACAGACCTAGCTTGCACAATCTTAAGTGGATATTTCACAATTAGATTATGTACTCTTAGTTGAGGCAAATGTGAATGTGGAGGTTCCATAAGAGCCCTCTTTATATAGAATTCAATTTGACAAGTGACTGTCGATGTGACTTCAAAAACCAGGGAGGTCTCCTTACTTAAAACAAACATACTGTACAACCATTTGCTGAGGCTCCAAGCTCCTTTCATAGTGCACATAGCCTATCATTTCACATAGATCACTATGGAATCATGCTATGACGAAATGCCTGAAAGACAGTTTTCCCTGAGAGAAGGTTTTATCGTGGGGCCCAGCTCAGCAAGCACCTAGTTAGACAAATCAATTATTACCTAAACCCTCACTACTCAGTATGTCATCCAGGGACCAGCAGCATCAGCATCTATTAGGAGCTTGTTACAAATGCAGAATCTCAGGTGATTTGTTTGCACCTGAAAGTTCAAGAAGCCGAGATCTAACTGGATCCTGAGTTCTATGTGCTTTGCGTATACAACTGGGAATAGATAGGAATTGCTCAGCCTTGAGGGATTCTCTTAAATCAAATTGAGGCTGGTTTGGGTGCAAGCCAGTAAATTTGAGAGGAAAAAAATGCAGAAAGGGAAGTGGAGGGAAGACAGAGATAATTCATCTGCTATATTTGCATAGAATTGGATTAGCTCTTTATGACTTTTCCTCAATTTGATTTTTAAATAGAGCTATTATGTCTCTCAGGTGTAAGGGGCTCAAGTAATCAACCAAAGTGGTGCTGAGAATTAAGAAGGTGCCTCTGTCCTCCTCTTTAACATTTTGCCTTCTTTTGTAGGAGAGGGTGGTACATAAATTCCCCAATTGCCCAAATCAGGGGTCCTTAACTGGTGTTCTATGAGCTGGGTATTGTCTAGCAGGAGATGTCAGGTCTCTGGCATCCAACTACCCTGGGTTTTAATCTAAACTGCAATTTACCAGCCATGTGGTTTCAGGCAATTTCATGTCTGAGAATTTTCATTTCCTCTGCTGTAAAATGAGAATACTGATACTTACAATGTCCTCATGAGCAATTGAAAGATATAAAGAATTCAAAGCACCTACTTTGGGTTAGGTAATTATGGCCATGTAGCAAATGTGAATGCCTTTCTCAGACCTAGTGTGTCAGGGAGCCTTAGCCCAATCAACACTCCACCCCACACCCACTGGCTTTGTATCCAGTGGCTTGTGGAACATTATATTGAGGGCTCTGGGTAAGCCAGGTAAATGAACAAATAACAGAGTCTTCTCTGGAGAGGCCTTCATCCAGTAAGCGGTTCATATCGAGTTCAATGATTCTGAGCCTTTCAGATTTCACTAGTCATTAAAATTTCAAAAAGAATTTAGGGCAGTGATACAGGGTTGCCAACTGCTCTTTCTTTTTTACTATTGTTAAGAAAATAGTTTTTAAAATTTCATTGTTTCTAAAAGAAAATCCTATTTTAACATCAAAAAGTAGGATTTTATTGAAGGCAATTTCTTTATCACGAATTTAACTCTTTAAAATATATTACATCTTTATTTTTTTAACAACGTCGACATGAATAGATGAAAACCTCTTCGTGGGCCTGTGGTATTTGGTAGCCACTCTCTTTTAAAACCCCAGAATGCTAAGGGGGTAGGTTTTGTCCAGAAATTGCTAGAAGTTGCCAGAAAGTCCTGAGATTTGCTGACCATATCTGAAGCCCTACCTCCACCCCCTGACCAATCACAGGATTTTAGTCAACGAGCATGTAACAGGATATGACAATTGAAACATTAGATTCTCACTATCCCAGGCATCCCCAACTTAAATATTGTTTTATTTGCATAAAACAAAGCCTTCTCTATGCCCTGGCTACAACTGGGCTTTGGGAAGAGGCTGAAGTGGCTAGCGGATGGGAGTAGAAATGCAATTAGTTAATGCACTTGTGTTATTTAATACACTTAGTAAGCACATGTGTTTTTAAAATAACTGAAAGGAACCACATCTACATGTAGGCAGATGCTACCGCTAGCTGGGTGGGATTACAGATTATTTGTATGTGCTTTGGACTTTTCGGTACTTCTCACATTTCCCCCATGAAGATATATTATTTATGCAATAAGAATAAAGATTTTTATCTTGAAAAAATAAATACATAAATATTTTAGACAGGTAGTATACTTCCTTTATAACCGTATGCAATGTGCCTGCATGAAACACACTTAGTTCCATTATGTACCGTTTTATAACTTTTTGAATTTCGTGCCGTATGCATGTACGTATTATTGATTCAAAAAATAGTTAATTTTGAAAATGTTGTACACTAGAAGGGGAGTTCCTACCCAGTAAGCTTTATCTCATATTCTGCCCTCCCCTGTGCAACCATCCTCACCCCATCTTTGGGCCTTGGGAGGCTCCTCCTGTGGCCACCTGACTGGTTAGCAGGTGCCACCCCGTCAGGTGTAGTAGAAGATATAATCATTCTCATCTGGCAGTATGGCTTTGCCTGGCTTGATTGTTACAGTTAGGATTGTAAACCATGAATCAAAGCAAAGACCACTTCAAAAATCTAGTGCTTACCAAAATGTGCTGCCATATGAGAGAGTTAGATGAAAAAGAAAAAATAAAGAGCTTTGTGAAACCAGGCCACAGTTGACTTTGGGTGGACAGAACTCTGGGGTCTTCTGGGGCCTGTCTCAGTTCTTTGAGGTAAGCTGAACATTCCTATTCATTAGTAAATATTTGAGATGAAAGCTTTTTTGCTCACCTCCTAATTATCATTTTTTCCAAAGCATCTGCTTCTGGGAGAAGATTAATTAGTTGGCTATTCCTAAAGGATGGATTTGAGGAGATCAAAGGCCCACAAAATGTAACTGAGAGAGAGCTGAACTGTGGAAATGCTTCTCTTTGGAGGAATGAAGATGCAGATCTGTTTTAGGAGTGTCACAGTGAGCAACGTTTCCTCAGTTTTCTTTGTTTTCTTTTAGAAAATAAAGGTTTAGGATACAAATATTTAACTTACACTGCATTTTCTTAGCCTTCTCTTTGAAGGGCTTCCACTTACAAGTTTTCTCTCTCTTGTCGGACTACATGCAGAGATCTTTTAGATACTTAGTGAAAAATGGAAGTAAAGGGGCTGACGGGTTAGCTCAGTTGGTTAGAGCATGGTGCTGATAGCACCACGGTCCAGGGTTCAGATCCTCGGGCTGGTCGGCTGCCATACAGAAAGAAGAAAAGAAAAACGGAGGTTAAGACCCGAGGATGGTTTCCTTATCTTGATTTATCAGAACTTTTCCTTAGAGATGTGAACAAGTCAACCAGCAAATAGATATTGGTAACCTGTGCAAGTTTACATCCGTGCAAAGATACCCTGGGCTCAGGGACTCAGCTTGCCAACGTCCTTGTCCCCACCCCACAAGGGACTCTGCTCTTCCACGCTTTTCCTTTCCTTTTTAAAAAGTAATCACACCTTTTACATTTTAATTTGATCGTTACATATATTTGGTAAAAATTTTAGAAAATATAGATTAACAAATGAGGAAATTTTTAGTTATTCATAAGCCCAATATTCAGAGATAACTGCTGTTAGCGTTTTGTTGTTTACTCTTATCCTTCCAGCCTTTTCCTAGTCATGAAAATACTTATGGCAGACCGAGCACCCCTGTGGCCCCTGGGTGGCTGTGTGTGTCACCGCTGCCACCAGGCCCACGCTGCTGGGGATGGAGCCCAGGGAGGAAGAACAAGGATCACAAGAAGAGGAATGTTTGATGGAAGGAAAGGAAAAGAAGGAAGGTGCACAGAAAAAGGTGCTGATCAAAAAACCAAAGGTGGGGCCGGCCCGGTGGTGCACTGGATGGTGCGCCGCTTGGGAAGCGTGGCGGCGCTCCCGCCCGAGGGTTCGGATCCCACATACAGACCGGTTCCCGCTCACTGGCTGAGCGAGGCGCGGGGGCAACGCCGAGGGTTGCGATCCCGTTGCCGGTCCCCGGTCCGGTACGGGGGCGACACTGAGGGTTGCGATCCGTTGCCGGACACGGAAAAAGACAAAAGACAAAAAAAAAAAAAAAAAAAAAACCAAAGGTGATGGAATAGACGGTCCCCAGAGTCACCCTCTCCCACAGTCAACTAATTTACAACTATTAAAAAGCAGCGACAGCCAAGCTGAAGCTCAGGAGAAGAGGAAGAGAGACCTACAGAGGGCATGAAGGTGGGAGAAGCCACGATGAGCGAAAGAAAGAACCTCTCCGACCGTTTCGAGCCCCGGCCGCTTCAAGCCTGGCACTGGTGAGCACATGGAGCAGGAGCCAGCAAAAGCCACAGCTGTGCCCTTCGGATGGCGTTGTTGGGGGCAGCAGGGGAGAAAAGGGACTTGGTGGCTCTCAGGCCAACAAGACCACTAATAAGGTTGCTGTGGACCAACACGATCCAACACAGAACTGAAAGAAAAAACAAAAAACCCACAGATCAGAGACAAAGTTCTGACATTAAGCAGTGAAGTTCTAACAGCACTGAAGAACACCTATAAAACCCAGAAGGACCAGAAGCCCCTCGGGCTCCCACGCCAGGGTGCGGGGAGGGATGAGGGCCTCCGCCACGCCGCCCCAACGTCCACATCCAGCCCGACGATGATCATGGGCCTCGACCAGAAGCGCCTTGGGTTCCCCTGCTGGAATGAGGGGGGTGCCATAGGCCTTGACCACACCCCCTTCCTCCTCTTCCCCTCTCCCAGTCCCCTTCCCCCTAAATGCTCCATAACACCTTAGAATCTAAAAAGTAATAATAATGATAATAATAAATAAATTTTATAAATAAATAAATAGATAGATAAATAAAAAGAGAAAATTGTGTAATATTACTGATGTACACACAGAAATGCTTCAATGAATCTCTGAGAATGGCATTAAATGCTCCTTTGTTTTGTTTGCAAAAAAAAAAAAAAGAAAATACTTTACACAAATCGAATCTCACCATACACGCTATTTTCTAATTTTTCCCACCTCTTTGCTTTTCCTTAACATTAGTCTGTAAGGTAGAGAAGAAAAATCTGTTCTGGGTGTTGAAATGGTTCTGATTACACATGCCAATCACATTTTACTCAAACATTGCTCTATGCTTAGCTAAATGTTTTCATGTACAAGGGGCTTCAAAATGACCACTTTCTGTGTCATCAAGACCACTGTGGTGAGGGTCCCCAATGTGGGGTTGCTCTGTCCTACACCAACATAGACATGTGCATAGAGGTTATATGGACACTGCAGGGGTCTCCGCCAGGACATCTAGGGCCATCTGATGGGTCTGCAGCAGCCTGTGCCCCTGGAACCAGCACTGGTGTCATCTGCTTGATCACCTTGAGAAGCAATGCCTTTCCTCCCACCCTCTACTGATGAACGAATGCACAGCTGTGATGGTGACCTCTTCTACTCTGGGTGCAGAGTAGGTAAATGATTTTTTAAAATCTTGTTCTGAAGTCCTCATTCCAGCCTTTTCAACCACCTTCTTCAAAGGTACAATCTTCTCCCTTGGGAGCAAGAAGTTCCCTGGGTATATCCTTCTCTTTCCTCCACATTTAAAAGACCTGCTAGACTCCCACCTGAGCATCCCCCAAGTTCTAGGTATCACATACTGCATGTATGTAGACACACACACATACACACAAACACACACATATGCATACATACATACTATTTTAACTACATAGCGTTTTAGCAAACTGATCACTTGACAGTTAGTTAGATGCAATTCCTGTTGTTGATCTGACCCAAATGTGGTCAGGTTTAAAAACTGGCTGCTTCCTTGTTCGGCAACCCTACTCCTTGAGACCCCACATGCCTTAGCTCTTGCTGATCCTCTATGCCTTGTTCCCTGTTCTTTATTTCCTACCTGATGTGCCCCCACTGACATGTGCAACCACCCTAGTGATGACCACAGAGCTGCCTCAGGAAGCACCCCATGCTCTTTCGAGCTGGGGTGGTGTGGGGCCGAGGGCCTTGGCCATGCTCCCAACACCCTCAACAGCCCAGCGATGACCACCTAGCTGCAGCAAGAAGTTTCCCGGGTTCCTACTTCTAGACCTGGGACCCAAGGGCTAGAGCCTTCCCCTGCCACCAGAGCCTCCCAAAGACAAACCCCACCTGCCAAAGGCCTGCTGGCTTGGTTTTCATGTGCTATGGAACCCTCACCTCTTCTCTGCACCCACCTGCTAGGACATGCGCCATTTCATCCTTGTTAAAGGGATCAGACCCTGTATCTAACCCTTACTACTTACGACTGGGGAGAAATTGGGTCCCTGAGGAGCTTAAATCTGTTTTAACTCTTTGAACTTCGGTGGTGGGGAAAGGCCACCACAGAAATGCTCCCTTTAATGACATGTTCACATCCTGCAATTGTGAAATGTGGTAGGGATTCTGAAGTCAAAGGGGACTTAGGCAAGCCCAGGAATGATCATCTACAAAGATTCAGGCTGGGTTGGGAAGATGTATTCTAATTAAGCCTTTAATCAGGGCAAGTTAAGCTGAGATTGATATTAATATCAAGAGGGATTGTTGAAAAGTTAATGAATTGTACTTTACCTGCAGGGTTTCCCATTCTAACTGATCATCAGAATCACCTGGGGTGCTTTTTAAAACTCCAGGTTTGGTGGGGCCAGCCCAGTGGCGCACTGCTACAGTGCACCGTTTGGGAGCGCGGCGGCCCTCCCGCCGAGGGTTCGGATCCCACATACAGACCGGCCGCTCACTGGCTGAGCGAGGTGCGGGCGCAGCACCGAGGGTTGCGATCCCGTTGCCGGTCCCGGTCTGGTACGGGCGCGACACTGAGGGTTGCGATCCGTTGCCGGTCAGGAACAAAGACAAAAAGGAAAAAAAAAAAACAAAAAAAAAAAACTCCAGGTTTGGACTTCCAGTCAAGATGGTGGAATAGATGATCCCCAGCGTCATTCTCTCCCACAAATCAACCAATTTACAACTATAAAAAAGCAACGACAGCCAAGCTGGGGCCGCCAGAGCTCAGGGGAAGAGGAGGAGAGACCTATGGAGTGCATGAAGGCAGGAGAAGCCACAATGAAAGAAAAAACCACTCTGACCATTTTGAGTCCTGGCCACTTCCAAGTTGGAGCTGCTGAGCGCTCGGAGCAGGAGCCGGCAAAAGCTGCAGCTGTGCCCTTGGGATGAAGATGCTTGGAGGCAGCAGGGGAGAAGAGGGCCTTGGTGGGCCCCAGGCCAGCAAGACCTCTAATGGGGTTCCCATGGACCCACATAGAAGTGAGGAGCCACAACAACTGAAAAAAAGGAGCCACTTAGAGGCCAGTGAGTCACTGCAAGGGACCGGAGCACAGCCTGTCCCATGGGGAGTATTTGGAGCATGGGTGGTAGGGGAGACGGGCCCACAGGAGGAACACTGGGGCACAGCAAGGACAGCTGATCTGCACCCCAATCAGTGCAGGACCACTCAGAGGAGACTGGTCAGGAATATAGAATTGCATGGGGTGCACTTCGATGAAAAGACTCAGGCCCAGACCAGAGTTTCTACACAACCCAGGTGCACCAGATCTTGCTAGACCCAAAAGTACCTATAAAGTCAACCATTAAAACCTGAGCTGCACAAAAAGCCTTCCCCAGGGAACCAGCAGCAAAGCAGCAATTGAGCTCAACCACAGGGCTCAAGTGCTGGTCCCCACAGGATGTTCCCCCATTTTAGAAGTAAGCAAAGGACAACAAATCAATTCCAGCACAGAGTTTAAGTGGCAGGAACAGCAAATAATCCAACATAGAACAGAAAGGAAAAGTACCCACAACCAGAGACAAATTTTCATATTAACTAGTAAAGTTCTCATTTCACCAAAGAACACCAATAACACCTAGAAGGACAGAAGTCCCCTGGGCTACCAAACCAGAAAGGGAGGAAGGCCGGGGGCCTCAGTCAGGCCCCTAACACCTGCAACCAGTCTCAATGGTGGGGGCTAAGGGCCTCGGCCACACTACCCTGACACACACAACCAGCCCAGCAACAACCACCGAGCTGCTGCAGGAAGCACCCTGGGCTCTCCCAAGCTGGGGCAGTAGGGGGATGAGGGCCTCAGCCACGCCCCCACCGACATGTGCAACCACCCCAGCTATGACCACAGAGCTGCCTCAGGAAGCACCCCATGCTCTTCCGAGCTGGGGTGGTGTGGGGCCGAGGGCCTTGGCCATGCTCCCAACACCCTCAACAGCCCAGCGATGACCACCGAGCTGCAGCAAGAAGTTTCCCAGGTTCCTTAGTTGAGGTGATGGGGGGCAAGGGCTTTATCCACACCGCCATGACATCTGCACCCACCTCAGCAATGACCAAGCCACTGCTGGAAGCCCCCTGGTCTCCCCTGTGCTAATGAGGGTGGTGCCAAAGGCCTCAATCCCACCCCTCCTCTTTCTTCCTGCTTCCATCCCATTTCCTTTCCCTTTCTCCTTTCCCCCTCCCTCCCAACTGCTCCTCAACAACATCATAGAATGTAAAAAATAATATTAATGAAAAAATTTTAAAATTTAAAAATAAATAAAACTCAAGATTTCCAGCCAGATTTACAAGATTCTGATTCTGTAGATCTGGGAAAGGGCCATTACGTATTTAATAGTTTCTTACTTTGAGCACTTTTAGTAAAGTGTTTCATGTTTTTCCATTATTTTTCCATTCCTTTTTCTTAACTTAAAAAATTGTTTGCTAACCCATTATCAATTATTTCTTTATTAAACTGACCCATTTTTAAAAATTGAACTGGTGTGCTAAGATGACACCAGTTCAAAGTGATTTGTTTGTTTAGACCAGTGCTTGTGCCTCAGAGTCACCTGGGGAGATTTTAGAACTCCTGATGCCAGGCCCCCCCCCCGACCCATTACAGAAGAGTCTCTAGGGATGGACCTTAGACATCAGTTCCCCAAAGCTCCTCAGGCAATTCCAATGTCAGTCCTGGTGGGAACCACTGGGTGAGACCCAGCCTAAAGTACTGACTCTGGTGAGACTCCCAGTGAGGGAAACCATGCAACCCTCACCTAACAACAGTGGCTGTGCTCACAGAAGGATGCGACACACTAAACAGTCAGCCAGGTCTGCCCACAGCCAAGTTCTCAGGGTGCTCTGTAGAATCCATAGCTGACAGACCTCCTCAGCCTACTCAAAAATACGATGCCCAGGCTCACTAGCTGCCAGGTAACCAGTTTACCCCACAAGTATGCAAACAAGAATCGCTGTTCCCAGACTTAAGCGAGTCTCCTCCTCCTCTTCCCTCCCCTTCCCGTCTACCAACTGACTCCCTCACAAGTCAGTAAACAATTTGCATGTAAAAGAAATGTGTCTTCATTATTCTTTGACACTGGTTTCAATGGTGTCTTGATCTTCATGCAACGTAATAACAACAAGCCACCAAAAAAGGAGCACTGCTAACTGCCAGATGCTGGGTTAAGCATTTCGAATTCATCTCATCATAACAACCTTTTGAGCAGAGTACTCTTATCGTTTCTAATGCATTGTTGAAGAAGCTGAGACTTAGAGAGGTTGCAGGCTACCCCCCACCCCCACCTCCCCATGCTCTGCTTTGTGACTTGGGGTACAAAACCTCATTTTGTGACTTGGGACTCCTCCGCAAACCTCATTTCTGTTTTGCCCTGTCAGGCTCTGCCAACAGGGGGCGCCAGGAGGGGAGAGAAGCTTCCTGTTCCTGTCCACGTCCTCCCAGCAATAGCCCTTCACCTCACGGGTCTGGGCTCCTGCTCAATGCTCCTCTGAGTTTCTAGATTCTGAAAACCCCAGCTTCTTCCCTGCGTCACCCCCCACCCTACGGGTGACAGCTGCTTCTGCAGTTCTACTGTGTGCACTCAATGTGGCCTTTATGCCTTTGCAGTCCTCCAGTTCTTACTTAACCAATTCTCTACTTAAATTCTCTCTGTTAAAATAAATAGCCAGTAGGTCTATTTTCCTGACTTGTAAAGAAGTGAAATGATTTACTCAAAAACACATGACAAGAAATGGCAGAGTTGGGTTTCAAACTAGCTCCATGTGACTCCAGAGTTCCAGCTTTCTCCTACCATCCTAACAACCACTCTGTAGCTGGCTTAGAGGCTCGGAGAGAAAAGAGACCAATGTGTATGTCTGCATTACACCTCTGGCACTAGCGTTCTTCTAGAACGCCTGTTTCAACAAATAAAAAATAGGGTTCAGATCCTCATGCCCACCAGCTGCCAAAATGAAAATAAATAAATAATTTTATAATCATTAAAAACAAACAATCTTAAAGAAAAAGTGAGTACCGTCATGTGAAATGGATAAAGTAAGGCACAGTCCAAAAGTGCCTGAGGGTGTTTATTTTTAATGCTACTTAAAGTCCTGAATCCTTTTTTTTTTTTTTTGTCTTTTTCCATGTCCGGCAACGGATCGCAACCCTCAGTGTTGCC
>NW_007727543.1:59887-66273 GCF_000696425.1 Galeopterus variegatus
GAGAGATCAATTATTCTAAAGATGACAGCTCTATCAAATTCAGGTAGAGATTTAATGCAATCCAAATCAAAATATCGAGAGGTTTCTATCCTATCTGCCAGAGGTAACCACTGTAAACAGATTGTCATATACGTCTTTTAGACTTTTCTCTATGTACAAGGGGTCTTCAAAAACTTCGTGGAAGGATTCATATTGACTTTTAATTCTATTTTTCCACAAACTTTTTGAAGTACCCTTATATGTACAAATATTCCAGTAACTGCAGTGCTTTGTAGCTACTTACTGGGGGAAGAGGGGGGTTAGTCTATAACCATAGGGTAACAGCTAGGCATTAAGCACATATGAAGCATCTAGAACTAGATGGAAGGAGTCCTGGGTCTGAGAAAGGAATCCTTAAACCTAGAAGAATCCTCACTCCCTCCACCCCACCGTGCCCAACACACACACGTGGTACAGTGACAGCTTTCTGCTCCCAGTGGGAAGTGCCTGGACACGGGGAGTAAAGCAACCAGTCACCGGAGCGCAGCCCGGGCTCTGGCTTTCCCGTTCTACTGATAAAGGCAATGCTCACTGCGTCTGCAGTATCATTGTCCTGCAGTTTCCAGGTAGGAAGCTGTGGGCTAGTATTTTCCTCTGCACGCATTGAGTGCCAGGGTCACATATGGTCTGAGTAACCTTGACCATTGCCTAGGTCAAGGTCCCAGCAAGGAAGAAAAGGCAGCCAGCCCCAAAGGGTGATTAAATAGCGCACAGTGGAAGGACTATCTTCAAAGGTGTGACCGGGGTGCGAGGACAACAAGGGCTGGTGAGGCCCCTTGGGACTTCTCTTTCTTTTCCTCTCACGCTGGCTCTTGCTCCTGTTCCGTTCTCTCTCGCTCCTCTTTCTCCCTCTGCCTCCTGCCGCAGCCCCTAGCACAGACAGTTAAGTACTCATCTGATGTAACCGCACTGCACCTTATCGCTACACTTCTAACCCCTCCTTCCCCTCCTTGACTTCTGGGAAAGTGCTGGACTTTAAGCCGTGCAGACCTGACCCCTCCTGGGGGAGATGGTAAGTGGAAGGTGGGAGCTGCCTCTCTTAGCCTCCTGGGTCCGTCTGCGCAGCATCCCTGGCAGAGTTCAGAACGTCGTGCAATGCTGTTCTCAGCCTGCGGAGGCAGTAGTGAGCTGACACGTGGGTACCGCTCAGGGTTGGCCGGGATGAGCGGCCTCCCGAGATTTGAACTTGGTGATGCCCACGGACCCCAAACCCTTTTCCCTCTAGTCCCCTGCACACCTGCAACTCTCTCAACACCAAAGAGCACTTCCTCAGGAGGGGGCCACGGGCTGTCAACGACTTCTGCACACATTCCTGCGGAAGGATGAATCAGCTGTGAGTCTGCCCTGGATCTTCATGATTCCTGATGCCTTCGGCAGGGCCAACACTTTGCCTGTCTGGTTGCAGTCTCCTTGGATATGCAAGCCCAGGCCCACGAGCAGCCAGCCTTCCTTTGATCGTCCTGCAACTGTGGTTACTGCCTCTGTGGGGAAGTTTCCACTGGCGGGGGTNACATACTTACAGTATTCAAAGTGAGGCTGATGAATGAACAGTGAAGGCACTTGGTGCAGTTTAGAGTTATTCTGTTCTGCACACACACGTGCACACACACACACACACACACACACACTAGGATAACCAAATGTTTTTGTAAAGTATGAAAGTAATATTGAATAAATGAAGCATACCATGTACAGGATGAGAGATCAATTATTCTAAAGATGACAGCTCTATCAAATTCAGGTAGAGATTTAATGCAATNCCCTCGGTGTTGCTCCCGCGCCTCGCTCAGCCAGCGAGCGGGAACCGGTCTGTATGTGGGATCTGAACCCTCGGGCGGGAGCACTGCCGCGCTTCCCAAGCGGCGCACTATCCAGTGCGCCACCGGGCCGGCCCAAAGTCCTGAATCCTTGAAATAAGACTTTCTCATAGGCCAGTACAATCATTAAAATGAAGTTAAATTTCAGAGTATTCAATAATTTAAGGGACAATTCATAACTTCATGCTAATGTATGTATTTGTAGTATATTCCAGATTGTAATTAGTTGCCTAGAAGAGAAATAGCTTCATGAAATATGTGATAGGCATCATATAGATTATCTAGTTTATGTACTTTAGGATGAACCTAGTGCAACATGTTGTACTGGAGAAAAGCCCAAGCTTTTACATCATCTGTATCTAGACTGGGAGCCAGTTCTGCTCTCCCGGCTAGTCTGGAGCCTGTTTCCTCATCCGTAAATACATACTTACAGTATTCAAAGTGAGGCTGATGAATGAACAGTGAAGGCACTTGGTGCAGTTCAGAGTTATTCTGTTCTGCACACACACGTGCACACACACACACACACACACACACACACTAGGATAACCAAATGTTTTTGTAAAGTATGAAAGTAATATTGAATAAATGAAGCATACCATGTACAGGACGGGGGGGGGGGGGGGGGGGGGGGGGGGGGGGGGGGGGGGGGGGGGGGGGGGGGGGGGGGGGGGGGGGGGGGGGGGGGGGGGGGGGGGGGGGGGGGGGGGGGGGGGGGGGGGGGGGGGGGGGGGGGGGGGGGGGGGGGGGGGGGGGGGGGGGGGGGGGGGGGGGGGGGGGGGGGGGGGGGGGGGGGGGGGGGGGGGGGGGGGGGGGGGGGGGGGGGGGGGGGGGGGGGGGGGGGGGGGGGGGGGGGGGGGGGGGGGGGGGGGGGGGGGGGGGGGGGGGGGGGGGGGGGGGGGGGGGGGGGGGGGGGGGGGGGGGGGGGGGGGGGGGGGGGGGGGGGGGGGGGGGGGGGGGGGGGGGGGGGGGGGGGGGGGGGGGGGGGGGGGGGGGGGGGGGGGGGGGGGGGGGGGGGGGGGGGGGGGGGGGGGGGGGGGGGGGGGGGGGGGGGGGGGGGGGGGGGGGGGGGGGGGGGGGGGGGGGGGGGGGGGGGGGGGGGGGGGGGGGGGGGGGGGGGGGGGGGGGGGGGGGGGGGGGGGGGGGGGGGGGGGGGGGGGGGGGGGGGGGGGGGGGGGGGGGGGGGGGGGGGGGGGGGGGGGGGGGGGGGGGGGGGGGGGGGGGGGGGGGGGGGGGGGGGGGGGGGGGGGGGGGGGGGGGGGGGGGGGGGGGGGGGGGGGGGGGGGGGGGGGGGGGGGGGGGGGGGGGGGGGGGGGGGGGGGGGGGGGGGGGGGGGGGGGGGGGGGGGGGGGGGGGGGGGGGGGGGGGGGGGGGGGGGGGGGGGGGGGGGGGGGGGGGGGGGGGGGGGGGGGGGGGGGGGGGGGGGGGGGGGGGGGGGGGGGGGGGGGGGGGGGGGGGGGGGGGGGGGGGGGGGGGGGGGGGGGGGGGGGGGGGGGGGGGGGGGGGGGGGGGGGGGGGGGGGGGGGGGGGGGGGGGGGGGGGGGGGGGGGGGGGGGGGGGGGGGGGGGGGGGGGGGGGGGGGGGGGGGGGGGGGGGGGGGGGGGGGGGGGGGGGGGGGGGGGGGGGGGGGGGGGGGGGGGGGGGGGGGGGGGGGGGGGGGGGGGGGGGGGGGGGGGGGGGGGGGGGGGGGGGGGGGGGGGGGGGGGGGGGGGGGGGGGGGGGGGGGGGGGGGGGGGGGGGGGGGGGGGGGGGGGGGGGGGGGGGGGGGGGGGGGGGGGGGGGGGGGGGGGGGGGGGGGGGGGGGGGGGGGGGGGGGGGGGGGGGGGGGGGGGGGGGGGGGGGGGGGGGGGGGGGGGGGGGGGGGGGGGGGGGGGGGGGGGGGGGGGGGGGGGGGGGGGGGGGGGGGGGGGGGGGGGGGGGGGGGGGGGGGGGGGGGGGGGGGGGGGGGGGGGGGGGGGGGGGGGGGGGGGGGGGGGGGGGGGGGGGGGGGGGGGGGGGGGGGGGGGGGGGGGGGGGGGGGGGGGGGGGGGGGGGGGGGGGGGGGGGGGGGGGGGGGGGGGGGGGGGGGGGGGGGGGGGGGGGGGGGGGGGGGGGGGGGGGGGGGGGGGGGGGGGGGGGGGGGGGGGGGGGGGGGGGGGGGGGGGGGGGGGGGGGGGGGGGGGGGGGGGGGGGGGGGGGGGGGGGGGGGGGGGGGGGGGGGGGGGGGGGGGGGGGGGGGGGGGGGGGGGGGGGGGGGGGGGGGGGGGGGGGGGGGGGGGGGGGGGGGGGGGGGGGGGGGGGGGGGGGGGGGGGGGGGGGGGGGGGGGGGGGGGGGGGGGGGGGGGGGGGGGGGGGGGGGGGGGGGGGGGGGGGGGGGGGGGGGGGGGGGGGGGGGGGGGGGGGGGGGGGGGGGGGGGGGGGGGGGGGGGGGGGGGGGGGGGGGGGGGGGGGGGGGGGGGGGGGGGGGGGGGGGGGGGGGGGGGGGGGGGGGGGGGGGGGGGGGGGGGGGGGGGGGGAGCTCAGCACCTGTAAAGGCTTCCTGCCTACACTTTGTCTAAGCCACAACCAGTTTTCCACTATAAGGTCTCCTTGTCCCCTGCCTTGTTTGAAACTTGTTCAATTCTCATTAAATAATTGGACATTGTATCGCCCGCTACTTGAAAAGTGTTCAGGAACCTGGGACACTTTCTCTGCCCTCTTTACCCTCCCAAAGACCCCATCCAAAGCCAACCCAGATGCACGCTGTGTCATGGAACTCTACCTATAGGCCACTCATCAGAATCCTTCCAGTGCATTCCATCTTAGCCGCTTTTCCTTAATTGAATCAAATTCTTGCCACCACCACCGTCTTCTTTATACCGGCTCTGCATCCTCCACGAAAGCCTTCACTTTTCATTGCTGGTTGAAACATGGGCCCCATCACCTGCTCCCCTCCCATCCTGGTAATTAAGCCACTGCCACAGTAGCTTTTGTCCACTCTGGTCCCCTACCAGTTCTGACACGTTGCTGTGGATCTGTTTCCCCTCTCTAAGAGCAACCCAACTTGCCCATACAGTCTGCCTAGATTTACCAATCATTAACATTTTATCTCACTTGCTTAATATATACACACATATAAATTTTGAATATGTTGTATTATGTTCTACATACATGTGCATGTAACATACATATTACATCTATATACATGCACATATATAAATGTCTTGCCAGAAGACATTTCACACTTCAGTGTGTAGCTTAAGAACGAGGATATTGGGCCGAGCCCGTGGCGCACTCGGGAGGGTGCGGCGCTGGGAGTGCAGCAGCGCTCCCGCCGCGGGTTCGGATCCCATATAGGGATGACTGGTGTGCTCACAGCGCTCAGCCAGCGGCCGGTCTCAAAAAGGACAAAAAAAAAAAAAAAAAAAAGAACGAGGATATTTTCTCATACAACCACAATATGAGTAACAAATTGAGGAAATTTAACATAGATATAATACCATTATATAATTTATAGATGTTATACAGATTTTAACAATTGTCTCAATAATGTCCTTTCTAGCATTTTTTCTCCTCATCCTACTTCCTATTCAGGATCACCATTGCATTTAGCTGTCATGTCTTTCTGAGTCTCCTTTATTCTGGAAGAGGTCCTTGGCCTTTTTCCTTCAGGACATTGACATTTTTGCGGAACGCAAGCCAGTCATGTTATAGACTGTTCCTCAGATTGAATCTGATTGCTTCTTCATGGTTCGATTCAGATTTCGGCATATTGCAGGAATACTATAGAAGTACCATAGCTTCTCAACATATTCAATTCTGGCAGGAGAAATTAATTTTTTTTTCCCTATGGTTCCCCTTCTCCTTCCCCTATTTGAGCAGATAGAAGGTTCTGGCTTCCTTACCTCAGGAGAGATTTGAGGCAGGGCAGGAAGTGGTAGTTCCCTCAAGGCATTCCTTCCTGACTTTTATTTCCTGAAGTGTAGGCTTATTCAGAGGAGACAGAGGGAATCAGAAGGAAGCATGAAGCAGAGCTAGAGAAGGAATTGCCACAGACCCAAAGGAAATTCCTCCAGGGTGGGACAGGAGAAAGGAGTCTGTGATTCCCACTAAGAGACAGGACCAGTGTCCTGCACCCTGGCAGAGCCCAAGGGGGTGGCAGGACCTCAGAGGGAGCATTATGTGGTGCCAAGGGCAGAGTGACTCCTAGGCCTGGGCCCCAGGCTTGCAAAGACTCCGGAGCTCCAAGTAGAAGCAGGACCTGCAGATCTGGCAGATCTGAGGCACAGTACAGGGCAGAACAGCAGGTGCCTGCTGACTGAGACCTGGAGGGGCCTCACCAGGGCCTGGCTCCAAGATGACCAGAACCTTCATACTACCCTGGGAAAATAGCATAGGCTTAGGAATGACTGCCCAGCAGGAGGTGGACTTGGAGGTAGAATTAAGGGTATTTAAAAGCAAAGGAAATGCAATATTTTTCCTTTTCTTTTTTTTTTTTTTTTTTGTCTTTTTCCGTGTCCGGCAACGGATCGCAACCCTCAGCGTTGCCCCCGTACCGGACCGGGACCGGCA
>NW_007727543.1:66620-76909 GCF_000696425.1 Galeopterus variegatus
CGCCACCGGGCCGGCCCCAACAATATTTTTCTTATACCCAAGTTTGCATTTGAGAGTTAGTCCTGATTTGGGGCCGGCCCTGTGGCGCACTGCTACAGTGCGCCGCTTGGGAAGCGCGGCGGCGCTCCCGCCCGGGGAGTCGGATCCCACATACAGACCGGTTCCCGCTCACTGGCTGAGCGACGTGCGGGCGCAGCACCGATGTTTGCAATCCCGTTGCCGGTCCCGGTCCAGTACGGGCGCGACACTGAGGGTTGCAATCCGTTGCTGGACATGGAAAAAAGACAAAAAGGAAAAAAAAAAAAAGAGAGTTAGTCCTGATGAGCACTCACCCCCCACCCTAAGCCCTCCAACAGTTGTAGATCCAGCTCAACTCTCAAGGACTTTTCTTAGTACCCACCTCATCTTCACATCCCTCCTGCACCGCTGCTCCCTCTTAGTTTATCTCTTGTGCTCCTCCTCCTTTTAAAGGATCCTGCCTCTTCTTGAGGTCCATCTTCAAGTGGTCATTAGTCATTTATCTCTGTCCCTCCACTGCCAAATGGGGCCCATGCTGTAGATCTACAGGTAGCGGGGCCAAGGAAAAGAAGGGTGGCTGATTAGATTATCTGTATTAGTTATCTGCGCCATGTAACAAATGACCCCAAAACTCAGAGGCTTACAACATTCATTATCTCACAGTTTCTATATATCAGAAATCCAGAAGAAGCTTAGCTTGGTCCTCTGGCCCTGGGGCTCTCACAGGGCTGCAATCAAGGTGTCGGCCTTTTTCTTCGATTTATTACCTGTGGGGATCCACGGTTAGGAAAATCTGGTGCTTTATTTTTGGTTTTTTGGCAACCATTTAGGATAGCTTCTGTACATTTTTCAATTTTGATTTGTTCCACATTTCCTAGGAGATATGGCAGAAATACTTGACTCCAGCGTTACACAAAACAGGAAATTGCATTTCATGGCATTTTATTATCGCTGGTTTCCATTTGCTCCCAGTGTACTTCTAAGTCAAATGTCGGCTTTGAACCAGTGGCGAATTTAACAGTGATTCAGAGATATGTATTGAAAGCCTGCTACTGGCCTGATCCTAAAAAGAATTTAAAAAGGAAAGTGGGGGAAAAAGCCACAGTCCTCATCTTTAAGTAATGTACAGTTTTGTTAAGGAATAAGGTTTCGGTACATGCAACTTCAGGAAGCAAATAGATGCAGTATATTCTACAGTGTTAAAGTCTGTGGTTCAGAGACTAAGGATTACAGTTCAGAAAAGCAATGCTGTCTCTGAAGAAGGGATTATATTTGAAAGGCAAAGGAGAGCAGGAGGCAAGTTCTTAGCATTGAGAACTGTGATAGCAAAGGCAAGAATTGAACAAGTACATGTGGGTAGGCAGTCAGGGTGCTTAGTGGATGGGAAAATATGGGCAAGATTATTGAGGGTTCTGAACATCAGTTTGAGGAAATTGAACTTGAATCTATAATAGCCAAAATGTGGTCACAAAAACAATGACAATTACAGATCATGTTGTCATCATTCTGGTTTTATGGAATAAAACATAGGAGCAGCCTAAAAGATGCATTTTAATCAACATGACTCTTATGTGATAAATATTGTTCTATAAGCCTAATAATTATGTTTTTATAAAATACTGACTCAGGTATCAGAAAACAAATATTTTATCTTACATCTCCATGTATTTTTTTCTCCTACAGTATAAAGTATAAAGATTCCTATCTAAATTCACCTGATTCCTGAGTTTGAAAAGTGAGTTTAGCTAGAGAGGGATACTGTGCTATCTAAATCTATTTGGTCCCCGAGTTGTTGCGTAAGAAAAGCAAAGGATTGGAGCTCTAACTCAAAAAATGTACCCCAGTCTTTTTGGTCCCTGAATGTGTATAGAGAGCATTAGAAAAGCCAGGGAGGTTGACCCCAGATTTTCCAGTGCTGCTTCTCTCTTCCCTTTCCACCTCCACTCTCCTCCCTGCTCCCCAGGGCCTGATCCAACTTGCCCCACTGCAGCATCTTCTACCACCTGCTCTTGGGTGAGGAAGCTGGTTATCAAGCCTTGAAGTCCATCCCCTCTCTGTCCCCCCCACCATGTGCACACATGCTTTGTTCCCTCTAGTGGCCAACCTATACAACGCGCTGTGGGAACAGGGTGCTGCTGGACCTGGACAGGTAGGGACCTCCCAGTGGCTGCACTTTGGGTTTTCTGAGTGAGAGAGATGGGAGGTGAAATGAAAAGGTTGGCTTCAGCCAGGTTGTAAAGGGATTTTGTGACTGGACTAAGGACTGTGGCCTTTGTATTATAGGCAATGTGTGATGTTGGACATCAAAGTTTTAAAGTAGAGAGTGAAGTGAGCAGTTCTTGATTTTATGAAGGTAATGCTTGCCTTTGGTACTTGTGTAATTTTCAGGGGATAAATGATGATTATGAAAAGAACTAGCCTAAGAAATAAAAAAATAAAAGTAAATTAAAACCTCTTAGGCTGTGCTCTGCTCAGTGCTAAGCTGAGAAGAGGGTACTGCCCTCGTGCTCTGCCAGGCTGAGGGAAGTAAGTACAGAAATCGCATGGGGGCCCTAAGCAAGGCCATGCCCCCTCGCTGACCTCCTGCACTGCCTCCCAATCACCAAGGCATGTCCCCTCCCTCACCAAGGCTCCCCACATTTTGACACACAGAAAGTCTATTCAAATGCACATCAAGGACAACTGAAAAAGGAAGGAAAGAGGAAGATATCACCAAAAGAAACAATGAGAACTGTATCAATTAGGATGGTTCAGAGTAAGAATTCCAAAATAACAGTGGCTTCACCAAGATTGCAGATTTTGGGGGCTTTTGTGTGGGGTTTGTTGTTGCTGTTGCTGTTATTGTTGCTGTTTCTTTCTCATATGGAAGTCTAGAGGTAAGCAGTTTAGGGCTGTAGTGGTGGCTCTATTCCTCAAAGTCCTCAGGGAACCAGTCAAATTCCAGATCACTATTCTGCCATCCCTAGGAAGTAGATATTATCTTCATGGTCTAAAATGGATGCCAGAACTCCAGCCATCACATCCATGTTCCAGGAAACAAGGTAAAGAAGAGATCATGATGGGGTGAAGAGCACATTCTAGCTATTTTTAAGGAGGCATTCTGCAAGCTGATACATGTTATTGTGCAGAACTTAATCACATGGCTCCACCAGATGCAAGGAAGGTTGGAAAACTCTGGAAGTCAAGTGATGAAGTATGTCTGCTGGGAAGAGGATAGTAGGTCTCTTTGAGTCCCAGCTAATGAGCTTCTCTTCTTTTTACCTTTTCTGTCCCTAACTTCCTTTGTCTGCTCCCTCACTGTGTCCACAGCCTATGTCATGGCAATATTCTGACCTACTCCTTCCAGTGTGGTCTGCAATTAAGCAGGACTCTTGCTGCTCTATATTTACTGCCAGGCTTTCAAGTTCAGTGGGTACCTTAAGAATAAGCCTTTTATGCCCTCAAACAGGGGTTGGGAAACATTTTCTAAAGAGGGCCGTATAGTAAATATTTTTGGCTTTGTGGCTTCTACAGTCTCTGTTGCAACTACTCAGTTCTGCCACTGAGCAGTCATAGCTAATATGGAAACAAATGAGCAACATATTCTGATTAAACTTTAGTTTTACACATTGAAATTTGAATTACATATAATTTTCCTCATGTCATGAAATGTAATTTTGATTTTTCAACCATTTAAAAATGTAAAAACAGATCTTATCCTGCAGGCTATACAAAAACATGCAGTGGGTCAGGTTTGGCCCACAAGCTGTAGTTTACCAACCCCTGCCCTAAAAGATGAAGATGTAGGATAATCATCACAAACGACTATATAAATGTCATATATGTATGGCATTATAGATGACTAGGGGTGGCACTGAGCTAAGCCTTGTACACAATTCTCACAATAACCTGTGAGTTAGCATTGAGTCTAATTTTACAGATGAGGAAGCTGAGGCCCTGAGAGACTAACTTGCCCGGGATCACACAGCTAGCAAGTGATTCAGCCTCCCTCAGAGTCTGTGTCAAAGCACAGCACAGTGACAAATTGACAAGCCCGTGGAGCCTGCCTGGGGAGGCTGGAAAGAAAGGACGAAAAGAACAAGCCTTGATACCCTGCTCCCGGCCAGATCTTCCAGGGGACACAGAGGCAGGAACCTGCCCAGAGGAATGGGGTAGTTAAGAGTAGACTCTAGGTTCAGAGACCAGGTTCAAACCCTCACCCCACCATCTATTACTGTGTGGACTTTAGCGCGTGGCAGGACCTCTCTGAGCCTTATTTCTCTCATCTGAGAAGGGGTGATATTACCTGCCTGGTGGAGTTGCTGGGAGGATGTATGTGAAGTGCTTAGGTTGGCGCCAGCACAGGGTCGCATTACTGTCAAATACAGGTCCAAGGAATTTAGTCTGGGATGAGGACAAGCTGTGTCCTGGCCATGAGGGGGCAGGAGAAAAGGGGCTTTGGAGATGGCATTGCTATTTCAGGAAGTATTCAAATACCAGGAAAGAAACTCTTTGGCCTGGGTGGGATGGGAGGAAAGAACTTGCTTTCTCGGGCTTCCCCCTGGGCAGCTGCTGGGGTCAGGAGAGCCAAGCGGAGCAAGACCCACCCCAGGAGCTGCCTGGCTGGTGGGGAGATGAAATGCGTAGTTCTGGAAACTCACTAATCACATGTAAAGCAGTATTCGGTCACCTCCTGCCTCCAGCCCTGCTCGGCGACAGTCACAAAGACCCTGCTCTGGAAATGAAAACCCCTAACCACAGTAGACAGGACACTGAGAGCTCCTGCTTCACAAGCAGGGGGGCTTGAGAATAATTGGGTTTGAGCTTCATTGTAGCAAAAGAATCCCCTGGGCAGCTTGTTAGAATATATAGATAGCTGGACCCCACCCTTCCAGAGATTTCCATTCAGTAGGTGTAGGGAGGGGCCCAGGAATATGTGTTTTTTTAATTCATTTTTAACTTCTTATTTGGAGATAATTGTAGATTTACATGCAATTGTAAGAAATAATATAGAGAGATCCTGTAAACCCTTCATCTAACCTTTCCCAGTGGTAACTCCTTGTATAACCATAACTATAGTACAATATCACAACCAGGAAATCAATATTGAGAAAACCTAGTGACCTTATTCAGATTTCACCAGTTTTAATGTGCATTCCATTTGTGTGTGTGTGTGTGTGTTTATGCACCTAGTTCTGTGTGATTTTGTCACAGGTGCAGGTTCATGTAACCACCACCACAGTGAAAATACATAACAGCTCCATCACACAGATCTCTCGTGGTACCTTTTATAACTGGAGTCACTTCCCGCCCTCGCTCACTACCTCCCTAACTCCTAGCAACCACTAATCTTTTCTAAGACAGAAGTATTTTTAGTAGCATTTTCTTTGATACTCTGCAAGTAGTAGTCTGTCTCTCTCCTTTTGTTAAGATCTCCAGAACTTACAAGTATTTGCCTTGCATAACTAAAACTTTTTACCCTTTGACCAACACCTTCCCATTCCCCTGTCCCGCAGCCCCCGGCAACCCATTCTACTCTTTGCTACCATGTGTTTGACTATTTTAGATTCCACATTTAAAAGGGATCATACAATATCTCTGTGTCTGGCTTATTTCACTCAGCATAATGTCCTCCAGGTTCATTCATGTTGTTGCAAATGACAGGATTTCCTTCTTTTTAAAGGCCGCGTAGTATTCCACCATGTATATATACTACATTTTCATTATTCATTTATCTGGTAATGGACATTTAGGTTGACTCCATGTCTTGGCTATTGTGAATAATGCAACAATGAACATGGGAGTGCAAATCTCTTCAAGATCCAGATTTCACAGGAATATGCATTTCTTTTTTTTTTTTCCTTTTTGTCTTTTTTCGTGACCAGTAACGGGATCGCAACCCACAGTGTCGCGCCCGCACCACGCTCAGCCAGTGAGTGGACCGGTCTCTATATGGGATCCAAACCCTCGGCGGGAGTGCCGCCGCGCTCCCAAGCGCCGCACTGTACCGAGTGTGCCACCGGGCCAGCCCAGGAATATGCATTTCTAACAAGCACCCCAGATGATTCTGCTGCATACCAACATGCAGAAGCACAGTTCTAGGAAATACAGTGTTGGTGGAGACCCTCTAACTTTGGTGGAAACATGAGCCAGCTGCAGAGGTTTAAACCAGGCTTCAGGAGAATCACAGAATAAATGTTGACTGCTTTTAAACATCTAAACCTCAGTTAAATTCAACAAAGCTGATTGAGAGTAAAAGCATCTACAACAGAAAGAGAACCTTCCCTAAGCAGGCTCTTGAGCCAGAAGTAGGAACAAGGAGGTTAGCAGGACAGCTGTCTGGTGGGGAAGAGGCATTACCCATCCTCTGCTGTGGGCGTACCGAAGCCCTGACGATCATCAACTGTCCCCTGCTTCATCTGGGTGAAGGGCCAGGAGCCCCAGGAGGACTTGGGTTGGAGGGCCAGGAGCCCCAGGAGCCTGAAGTACAGACTGGCCCTTCACTCCCCTGAGGCAGGGAGCTAATGGAGTTTCTAGGGGAGCTAATGGAGTTTACTAAACCCGCTCATTAGTGACAGCATCAGCATCACGAAAGATTCTGAGCCATAGATTGCGGTGCACTGGATTCCACTTGATTCCTCGTCATCCTCAGAATCAGCCCCTTGCACCCACAGGAATTGCTCCTGGCTCAGGCTGGAAGAACCCCATTTTACTCCAGCCCATCTGCCTCACTGCTTAGCAACCTCCCCCCCCCCGCAAGTCACCCATTCTTTACCTCCTATGTGCTTAAAGATGTTTTAAGAAAAAAACATTTTATTTTATCATTTTAATTTTTTTTAAATCTATTTTGTTTATTGAATCAAAATTGATTATACATATTTTTGGGGTTCAACACTGATATATGTTGATCAAATCAATATTACTAGCATACATATTGTTACAAATCGTAATTATTCTTTATGCCTTTTGTCCAATCTCTCCCCCTCCCCCTCCCTCTCCCCTTCCCCCTCTAATCACCCTAGATTTCTTCTCTCCTTCTGAAAGAGTAATGGTTACTCTTGTTGATTTGTTGCCTAGATGATCTATGCTGAGAGGTGTGATTGGGTCCCCCAGCATTATCATAGAGCAGATGCTTCTTCTGTCCCTCTGGAATGGGCTTTGTGGAGAGAGACGTCCTCTTCTTTTCGTTATTTCTGCTGGTGACTCTCCTTATGTGCTTAAAGATGTTTTAAGAAGAAAACATTTTAAAAAGTTAACGCTATGAGGGAAATCATCTTCTCTCTGGGGAAGAATAGAGGTACTTGTCTTTGTAAAGACGTAGCTGGCAAATCGCTGATGTTTTTTGTCTTTGTCAAGCTTCCAGGGTGCTGTTTGACTGACTTCCTGAAAAATTCTGGACTCTGTGATGGCATCCAGGTGAGAATGGGTGCCCAGAGCCTGGGCAGTCCTGGTGTTTCTTGGGACTAAGATTGGGATGGAGAAGAAGGTGTGGTGACTGAGGGTCCCCAAAGGAGGGATGCTCAGAAGCAAAGGTCCTTTTGGCTGGTTTCAGGAAGGGGGTCAAGAGCTGCTGCAGGAGAACAGTGAGAGCAGGGAACAGGCAACGGCAGTCTGGGGTGAGGACATGGACTCCTGAGCATTAGAGGGCCCAACTTATGGTGATGGGTAAGGCCTGGGCCAGCAGGCATGGGTCTGTGGTGGGTGGGTTTCCATGCTGATCCCGAGAGAGAGTGGAAGTTGTTTTCTGCCTGCGATGGAGGATCAGGAGGTGCCTCCTGCTTCTTTCTTGGGGCCCTGAAGTCCTTGTCTCTCTATGAGGAAGTGAAAAGGCAGGTAAATGATTGGAACCTGAAAAGACTGACAGAGAAAGAAATGGGAAAACACAAAGGAAGAAAGGCTACAAAGCAAGAAATACACAGAAAATAAGAGCAGAAAAGGGTGGAGCACATAGAAAAGAGAGAAATGATCATTTACAGAGAAAAGGAGAAGGGGATGAGCCACGTTAGAGAGAGCAAGAGAGCCAGTCAGAGCAAGGCTGTCAGTCTCAGCTCTCTGACGGGGTGGACTTCCCACGGGCTCTCTGGCCTTGCAGGGCTTTCTTGGGGCCAGCTGGGTTTGAAGTGGGTCTGCAGTAAAGCAGTCTTCCACAGAAGGTGGAAGCGACATTGGAAGGTGTGTGAGCCTCACATAGGGACATGAAGACAAGGACAGGCAGCCACAGGGACAGCAGAGGAGGGGATGGAGAGGAAGCTTATTCTCACAGCAGACAGCAGGGATGATGGCATCCACTCTGAGGTTACTGAGGATGAAATGGGACAAGGCCCGTGCAGTGGTTACCTCAGCAGTGTCCCCCAAGGACTGTTCTGAGAACGGTGATGACGGATTGCACCATCTGAGAGGCTGTGGGGACAGCAGGAAGGAATTGATCCTAGAGGCACATGTGAGACAGAGCCCTTGCAACTTGACTGGAGGGAAAGGGAGAAGCAAGTACCAAAGTCTATGCCCTTATTTCTATTTTGGGTAACTAGTGAACGATCATGCCATCAACTTACAGGGAACAAAGGAAATGCAGACTTTGTGGTGAGAAATCAGCTCTGTTTGAACTATTAACATTCATATTGCTGCAGAAAAGTGTAAGTGACCAATAAACATGAAAATAGGTTCAATCTCACTGTTAACTAAAGAATGGAAATTAAAACCAGCTCGTTTTGTTTACCAGATTGACAAAGATATAAAATTGCAAATATCTGGTATTGGCAAGGATATTGGTCAACGGGCGCTCTCATGCATAGTTGATGGGGCTATAATTTATACAACCACTTGTGTGGATAATTTGGAAAGATTTATTAAAAATTTTAATGTGCTTTCTGTTTGACCCCATCATTCCTCTTCGTGGAATTTATTCCAGAGCTTGCAAAGATAAAAGTACAGGCTGTTCACGGAAGCATTGTTTGTATTAGCAAGAACACCCAGTTCCTCCATTTTCCACCTGGGTGATCTTGGGCAAATTACTTCACCTGCCTGTGCACCAGATTCCTCACTTGTAAAATTGGTAATCATCAGGCATTTGTTAGGAGAATTAAATGAGATAATGGAATCCAAGCACTTAGCATGGAGCCCAAGCTGTGGTCAGTGTCCATATAGCTAAGGTTGGCAATGGTATTCCCGCTGATAGGAGTGGGGATCGCCAATGGCACATTAGGGGAGGGTCTCTTAGCAAGGAATGAAGGGTCTGGGTGTTGGGAGAGCACTGCTCGGTGAAGCTAAAAACCCAGAGAACACAAGAAAAAAGATGAGTCTGTTTCTGAGGTGTACATTTCTATCACAGGAGGGAAAGGAAGCAGGAGGATCAGAGATGGTCTGGAAAGACATGTAACAATGGTAGGTGGAGAATAAAGAGGTAGTTAGGACCCTTAGCTTTTTGATTGGAGAAATGTATAAGCCAAGGAGCCCCAAGGTTCCTGCTGAAAAGCCACAGCCTGGCACGAGCCCCAGAGTCCTGAGCGGATTCTTTAGTGCTCCTTCCAGAACAAGCAAGAGTAGGGGGGGAAGGTCACGAAGGAAGAGCCACTCTGGAGTGTGATGGGAGCGGAGCCTCACCATCTTGGTCACACAGTGCTGGAAACCTGGGTGCATAGTTCTAGAGCGACTCGGCAACATGCCTGGCCTCAGTCTCATCAGTGGGAACTCGTCTTCGGTGTCATGAACCTTTTTCCCTGCGTCACACAGCTATACTTGAATTGGGCACAGCTCTTTTGCATCTTATTTGCCTACTTTTCTTACTGTCACTGCTCATAGGCTCAGCATGTAAGTGATGTCTAGTCCTGAGAAGCTTCTCTTCCCAGCCCCTTGCAAATATCCATGCTGTGGGGCATATAGCACAGAGTTAAAGGGGTAAGTAGACATTTACAGCATATTTGGGGTGTTCAGAAATAGCTCTTGAAATTTCACCCGGAGTCCTATGTTTGGGGATTCCACAAGTATCCCCGACAAGCCCATTAAATAACTACACATCAATCACATCTGTGTGCAAATACATGTAACCCTGTTGCTTTCCCCTTGGAGCTGTGATCTGTTTACAAAGACAGAGATTTGATGAAGTGAATGGAGAGGAAGAGGGTAATTCCAGAACTCGTGCCATTCCCTATGGGAAGGCAGGCCTTAGCTTGATGATGAGGTAGGGGTTTTCTGGCTACTGAAAAGTACTGGAATCTGGAGCAGGAGGTCACCAACAGGGCAGAGAGAGTCCCAAAGATAAACATGGACAGCTCTACAGGCTGGTCTAAGGCTCA
>NW_007727543.1:77385-80671 GCF_000696425.1 Galeopterus variegatus
GGAGTCCTATGTTTGGGGATTCCACAAGTATCCCCGACAAGCCCATTAAATAACTACACATCAATCACATCTGTGTGCAAATACATGTAACCCTGTTGCTTTCCCCTTGGAGCTGTGATCTGTTTACAAAGACAGAGATTTGATGAAGTGAATGGAGAGGAAGAGGGTAATTCCAGAACTCGTGCCATTCCCTATGGGAAGGCAGGCCTTAGCTTGATGATGAGGTAGGGGTTTTCTGGCTACTGAAAAGTACTGGAATCTGGAGCAGGAGGTCACCAACAGGGCAGAGAGAGTCCCCAAGATAAACATGGACAGCTCTACAGGCTGGTCTAAGGCTCACTGATTGCAGGGATCACAGGGCTGGGTATTGGGAGATTTGCATTCCCCTCTCAACTCCACAACTTAGTAGCTCCATGGCCCCAAGTTCCCATGGCTAATCCCCCCTTCCCTCAGCCTAAAGGAGGCCAGTCACGCCTGCCCTAACCTGTGTGTTGGAGTGTGACTGTGCTTTAAAAGATATCCCCGCTGCCACCTAAGCACAAGCACACTTTTTTTTATTACTATCAGAAATGTCCCACAGGGCCTGGCCTCAGGTGGGTCAGTGTGGGAGCAGGCCGTGGACAACTGAGCGGACTGGCCCAGCAGCCTTGGCTGCAGGTTTCTCAGAGTCACACACAGAGGCACTTAGTGACCCATTCATCTTTGCTGAGATCAAAACCTTAAATAGAACAAGACCAGCTGATAACAAACTTCCTTCGGGGAGTTTCAATGAGCAATTCAGGGCCTGCTGATGCTGGGATAAGACGGACAAAGAACTCTGGGTTTGAGCTTCCGGCCTGGGGACAAGAGCTGCAAAGGCAGGTGGCAGGGGCTCTGCATCTTGGGTCTCTCCAGTCCCAGGAGACAGGCAAGCAGGAACTTCCTTAAACTGATTACTCTTGGGCCCATCCACAGAGCCCTGATCCACCTGAGAGCAGCCTTCCAGCCTTGCCGAATAAATGAGGGGTGAGGCCTGCACAGAGAGAAGCAGGTGCCCCTGGACAAGATGTGTGAGAACAATAGGAAAACACGTGGACNTGTGGGCAGAAAGAGCCCTGACTGGAACTCAAAGACTTGCCAAGTCTTTGCTCTGCAGCCTCCAACCTTTTCAGCCTCAGTTTCCTTATCCATAAAAATAGGGATGAGACTGCTGGTGCTGTCTGGCCCACGGGTGTTGTGAAGAATTCTTGGTGTTACGGAGCACTGTACAAATAACCAGTCACTATCAATAATCCACTGTTAGTGTGAAGGATACATTGGTTAATGATTCCAGTGCCCGAGGGAACACTATGCAGGGATGGAGGGGTGGGATTTGTGCAGCAGTCGGATCATCATGAAGACTGTTAATAAGTATTTCCGAAGAATATGGGGTTGCAAACCATTGCTTGGTTTTACTTCAACATCACAAGAATCGTAGAACTCACAGCTGGAAAAAGATGGTGTTAATGAGTGGGAAAAACACACACAAACCGAAGTGTTTTTCCTCTACTCTTATCCTGCAACAACACAGAAGAAAAACTTCTGTGCCCAAGTGTGTGGGGATTTCTCCCCACCAGCAAGCAAGTAACCAGTAACTATCTACCTGGAGATAGTGTCAGGTCCCACAGGTTGAGGGCTCAGTCCCCAAGACTGCCCCTGCTTCAGATGCCATACACAAGCCCCAGGTTATTTTATCTGTGCTTCTGACTAACCAGCTATAAATTGGGGTTCCCACAACCCTCTGTCTGAGTTCTATTGATGTGCTGAGTGGCTCACAGAACTCAGGGAAACACTTACTAACAATTACTGGTTTATGACAGAGGACATTACAAAGGATGCGGATAAGGAGATGCACAGGGCGAGGTATGGGAGAAGGGGTGCAGAGCTTCATGCCCTCCCCAGGTGCACCACCCTCCAGCAGCCTTCACGTGTCCAGCCATCTGGAAGGCACAAGTGAAGCACGGACAACCATGTGGAAATGTGATTGGACCAAAAGGGCATGATCTAACACTANAGGTTAGAACCAGCCAGGAGCTGTGGATGGAAACCCAAGTATACGTATCATTACGTCACAGATGGTTTAATCATCTAATTCAAGCATCTTATGTCACAGACAAGCTAACAGAGGCAGAGACTAGAGGCTCCATCTGATTCTTCTTTGCTTTATGCCAGGTTCCTGGCACTGACTAGATGCTCAGTATGTTTGCTCAGTACCTGTGAGACAGAACCAAATTCATTCCCCTGCCTAAAGTTTAGTGAGTGCAGGGCTGGGACCTTACTGCACTGCATTGTGAGATGGAAGGAGAAAAATAAAGGACCTGGGATTAAAGTGTTCAGGCATTTTCAACAGTCCTCAAAGTACCTAAAATAATTAAAGTGCCTTTTTGACAATGCAATTCAATTGCATTATTCTATAATTAGTGAAATTATATTTTTATATAATCATATATACAAATAATTTATATATTTATATAATATATTAAACATTTTTTGGCAAGGGGGTGGTGGTAATAAANATAATTTATATATTTATATAATATATTAAACATTTTTTGGCAAGGGGGTGGTGGTAATAAAAGAGTAAGGCAAGCATAATTCTTGCTGGTTATGCATTTTGAACTGTGAGTTTTCAGATATTTTAGTTTAGAGATAGTACCTTCTCTTGCTGTTGGAAAAAAAAATCCTTCAATTGAAAATTGTATAATTTCTTACTGAGATATGGACTACACACACACACACACACACACACACACACACACACACACACACCTACCTATTCCACACAATTTCCTTTTTTTTTTTTTTGACCATAAAAACTGTCCTTGCCAGCTACATAATTAACATCGAGTTTTACTGCAGCACTTCAAAATCCTCTTGCCTAACTACTTTTTCAAATGACCTACATACATTTTGATCCTGGATAGGGATAGCATGCTGCCCTGGGGAAGATTCTGTATTAGAAATTATTCAGGAGGTCTGGGCTGCTTGTCAAGAGTCTGCTGCTCTTTATTTATGGACCTGGGTTTTCTCATTGGGGTTGAGGCAGGCAGAGGACACGTGAACTAAGGTTACTTTACAAACATGCATGTAAGGCTTATGATTTGACAAGAAGTTTTCTAAGTGCTTGCAAATTTTAACTTATTTAATCCTCATAACCACCCTATGAGTTACTATTATTATCCCTGTTTTATGGATGAGGCTAAATAATTCATTCAAATTCTACAATAATTTAGAAACTCTTGGAAAAGCCCTCTGCCAAGATTAACAC
>NW_007727543.1:81418-84647 GCF_000696425.1 Galeopterus variegatus
ATTTCTCTAGATTACAAATCATCTGGGAAAACTGATAGCAACAGTGGTTATGGGGGGTGAGATTCCTGAGTACTTTCACATTCTGCATGATGTATTTCTGCAATGTTTAAATAGTTCACTGTAAGCATATATGACTTTTGTAATCAGAAATGATATGAAAGATTTCTTATAAGAAAAAAAAACCACAAAAGCTTGTATTACAGACATACTTACATATGTGCAAAATTACATCTATTCGTCACTGCTTTGTTTGTGATCCTCCTACACGGCCTGGTAAAGGAGAGACTGAATAATCCGTGGTGCCTCCTTCGAACTACTGCTGTGTGGCGATGAAAAACTGCAAAGTAGCTTTAAATGTGCTGAAAGAGCCTCCAGACATATTCGTAGGAGAATAAAACAAGATGCAGAACGGTTATAGGGCACTACAATTTTGTGGAGGGAAGAAAAGGGAATATTTGCTGATGCATCTAATTCTGGACCTTTGTGGAGGTCCAGAAGGGTCAGAAACACCCTGCCACCCTGAGTGTGTCTGGAAGGTCAGAGCAGGAAAGGAGACTTAATCTTCACTCTGTGCCCTTTCATACCTGTGTTCCACTTATGTATTACCTACTCAATAAATAAATATTTTTTTTAAAAAAGGAAGAGACCTTTAAGGTCATTGATAACCACCTCGACATTACCTGAGAGTTCTCTTTCACCATAGAACACTGTCCTTTTGCCAGGGACAACTTTCTCTACCTCCACTACTCCTTTGGATCTCAGCTCAGTTGAGAGCTTTTCATCAAAGTCTTCCCTGACCTCCCCAAATAGATCAAACACCCTTTTTATCTGCTCTTGTAATACTATGTGCCTTTCCATAAAAACACTTTTCCCAGTTGCAGTTTTACATATATTTGTGTGATTATTCAATTCATGTTTGTCTTTTCCCACCAGACAGAAGCCACATGAGAGAAGGACCTTTGGTTTGCTCACCAATTATATCCATAAAATTTGGGACATAGTATTGTACTGGGGGTATTGATATGTAGAGTAACTAGTGAAAGAATAGGTGAGTATGCGAGGGTACTTCAAAAGTTCATGGAAAGATTTGTATTATCGTTTAGTTCTATTTTCCGTAAACTTTTTGAAGTACCCTTGAATGTCCCAGTCAGCACCTCCACTGCCCCTACATTCCTGCCAAGGGGTCCTCAGGCCTGTTCTTAGACATCTGAGAAACAGGACCTCACAACTTCCTCCAGCTGTCCATTGTACCTTGAATACCTCTCACTGTTGGTCATTTCAGCCTCATATTGTGGCTTCTGCCCACTGGATTTAATTCTATTCTCAGTAACACAGAGAACAGGACTGATTCCCTATACCATGTGATGGTTTTTCAAATATTTGAGCACCCTGACTCTTCTTTGTATCCAGCCACAAATCTTCAGTTCTTTCAGCCATTACCAACTGTGACTTCCTTGAGGGCAGCAAAGTGTCATATTCGCCTCTGTATCTCTAGCCCCTAGCTCAGGGCGTGGCTTAGTATAGGTTATTTGGGTCAAATCATTTTTTATATGGCATCTCTTATATTACTTACCTCTGAACATGTTCCACTGTGCCTATGTACCTGTTAAAGTGCTGTACAAGTATCACATGTTTGGTCTTCCCAGTGCACCTCCTTCTTTCTGTTGTCTATACCTCTAGTAATGCCAACTAAGATCCTGTGAGCTTTGGGGGCAGCCACTGATGTCACAGAGCGAGTCCTGATTATGTGGGTCTCCTTTTTTCCTTGTTTTCAGAGCTCCTGTTTCTACCCTAGAGCATTAGTATATGTTTGGCCTCATTTATTAAAATGTTGCACTCAACTGCTCCCAGGTCCGTTAGAATAGCTAATGTTGTAACGTTGGTTTGTTTCTCAGACTCTAAAGCCAGACCAGCTTCATAAAACACCAGGAGTTCCACACCAAGCAGGATAACACCATTTGAAAATGGGTCCACTTGGTGTAGCAAACAAGACCCAAAGCAGACCTCCAATGTCCCCCTCTACTGCACCTTTATTCAATGAGTATCTTCAGAAAGGAAAGGGAAGCTTGAAGTTTTGAGCTTCAAGTGAGAATTTTTTAAAAGGCCAACCTCTTTAATCATCAGTTCTACTCAGAACTCTGACTAGATCCATTCTTGAGGGGTGTCATAATGCTGGATCTAAGCTCTTTGCATTAGCCGACTCAGGTAATGTGAGCCAGGCACATCATTGCAAGTGCACAGTGCTTGGCAGAATGCCATTAAGCCAATACGTCCTGTGCAGCTTCTCAGTCCTTTAGGCGAGATCAAGAGTAGAACCAGTCAATCTCCAACATCGTAATAATTCTTCTACGTGGAACACAGCCTGAACTGGTAAGGTGACGGACGCAATGATTTAGTTTCTTTTTCCCATATTCAGCTTTCATGAGCTTTATGACAAATGGTTAAAGGATCAGAGCATGCTGAGAACTAATGAACCAGAGGGAGAAATTCATTTAATGACTTAAGTGTGTTTTATCTGATGTGAAATGTAGGTCAATTCACTGGAAATGTATTCATGGGGATTATTTGTCCTTATCCTGATTACACAGCATGTATTGTAAGATCTCACCCCTGTGTGAAACGGAACAGACCCCACCTGTCTTTCTCATCCCTCCCTGACCCCTCCTCCCTACGTACACAGGGTGGCAGGAATCTAGCAATATCCATGGATGCTTGTCTCAACAGAAAAGATTGCATTTCAACCTATTCAAAAATTAATTGGGGGCTCTTTATTACATTTTTGGAAACATTTGGAAAAATTTAAAAGCTGAAAGCCTACACAGAAATTTGGCTGAGTAGGGGCCAAAAGGAAGATAAGGCAAGAAGGAGAGAATTTCATCTCTCAGTGGGTCCAGCCTGGTATGTTCAGCAGAGATACAAATTTGTCAAATGCGGGAAGCAGGGAACAAGTCTTATGAGGCTTGGCTAGCAACTCTTTCTCAACTTTAATTTAAGACACTGAAGATAGCAATCTTTTGAGATTTATCATCATCATCCTTATTTGGTAACTGAACAGGTCAGCTTGTATTAGTATCCCATTAGCTTCATTAGCTTCTTTTCCTCTTAGAATAAAAAAGAATCGGGGCCGGCCCGGTGGCACACTGGATAGTGCGCCGCTTGGGAAGTGCGGCGGCGCTCCCGCCCAGGGGTCGGATCCCACACGCCGACCGGCCCCCCCCCACCGCCGCGC
>NW_007727543.1:85534-89824 GCF_000696425.1 Galeopterus variegatus
CGCCGCGGTGTGCGATCCCGTTGCCGGCCCCCGGTCAGGCGCGGGGGCAGCACCGAGGGTTGCGATCCCGTTGCCGGTCCCCGGTCCGGTACGGGGGCAACACCGAGGGTTGCGATCCCGTTGCCGGTCCCCGGTCCGGTACGGGGGCAACACCGAGGGTTGCGATCCCGTTGCCGGTCCCCGGTCCGGTACGGGGGCAACACCGAGGGTTGCGATCCCGTTGCCGGTCCCCGGTCCGGTACGGGGGCAACACCGAGGGTTGCGATCCCGTTGCCGGTCCCCGGTCCGGTACGGGGGCAACACCGAGGGTTGCGATCCCGTTGCCGGTCCCCGGTCCGGTACGGGGGCAACACCGAGGGTTGCGATCCCGTTGCCGGTCCCCGGTCCGGTACGGGGGCAACACCGAGGGTTGCGATCCCGTTGCCGGTCCCCGGTCCGGTACGGGGGCAACACTGAGGGTTGCGATCCGTTGCCGGACACGGAAAAAAGACAAAAGACAAAAAAATAAATAAATAAAAGAAAAAAATAAAAAAGAATGTTCAGTCCTTGGTCCTAAAAGATAGGGGCAGTAAAGCAATTTGAAGGAAGAGTTGAATAAAGACTTATATAAAAAAAAAATCTTCTTGTTCAAAATAGATGCCCACAAGACCCATATTTTGGGAGGAAGAAATCTGTGGGACCTTAGTTCACATTAATAGAATCTGTGCTTCAGTGCAGCAATGTGAAAATCTTGTCATCAAAAATCACCTTTCTGACTTGGAGAAGAGAAAAATGGAATTGCAGACTTTTTTTCCTTTTCTAATTTAAGTGTAGGGTTGATGTTAGAGGCAAGATTGTAGGGAAATACTAAGGAACATTTACTTGACATTAAACACTTAGCAAATAAAGCCAAAAATGTCATAATTTCCCCACACCTATTTTATCTCCAAGACAAAGAGCACTGTGATATTTTTATAATTTTGTAAGTCCTAATGAATTTTACAGAAAAAAAATAATACCACTTTTTAGTTTTTATGTTTCTAGGAAAGGAACGAGACTGTTAACTAAGGTTAAATGTCCTTTCCTCATCTTCCTTATGAAGAATGATTTAGTTTCTTTTTTGTAGAAAACAATGGAGAACCCTGGAAAAGCCCCAAAGTAACTTCTTAAGTACCATAGAAAGACTTAAATTGCACTGTTCCTGGATGACCTGGCCTTGGAGCATAAGTAATAATGATGCCCTATGTTTGTTTGAAATTTTACAGTTTATAATATGCTTTCCCTCATACTATTTTATCTGACTCTCATATTGCCTTGTGATTTTTGGCAGAGCTTTATCTTGCATGGGGCTTGGGTTCTGTCATCACCAAAGAAGGTAAAATTACATACAAGGGTACTTTAAAAAGTTCATAGAAAGATTCATGTTATCTTTCAATTCTATTTATCCATGAACTTTTTGAAGTACCCTCACATACTTAACATCCCCTTACCACTAAGTACAGGATACATAGTTTTTACCTATGTAAATAAGTTTGCTTGCCTTTAGAGGCCAGGATATACCAAAAACCTCCACAACTTTAAAGCTAATGAGAGGGCTGGCTGGTTAGCTCAGTTGATGACAGCATGGTATTATAACACCAAGGTCAAGGGTTTGGATCCTGTTACTGGCCAGCTGCCTAAAAAATGCAAACAAAGGGCTGGCCCGGTGGTGCACTGCTACAGTGCGCTGCTTGGGAAGTGCGGCGGCGCTCCCGCCAAGGGTTCGGATCCCACATACAGACCGGCCGCTCACTGCCTGAGTGAGGTGCGGGCGCAACACCGAGGGTTGCGATCCCGTTGCCGGTCCCGGTCCAGTACGGGCGTGACACTGAGAGTTGTGATCTGTTTCCGGTCACGAAAAAAGACAAAAAAAGGAAAAAAAAAATTGCAAACAAAGAAACCCAAAATAAATAAATAAAACTAATGAAGAACACTAAGACCTGAGACTGATCAAGGGTCCTCATGTCTCCCACCTCACCCTCACTCCAGGCCATAGGCTCATTGAGAGGAATGGCTAGTGGAATTGCCCAACGTGCTTAGATTTTTATTCTTTCCCTTTGTTTGGCCAAGTGTTTAATTGCATCAGTCAGGGTCCAACCAGCAACACAGAAGCCGTTCTAGGTATTCAAACAGAAGGGCTTTAATACAAGGACTTAACTGCACAGATGATAGGAATACTCAGAAGAGAGTTGAGAAGTCAAATGAAAAACAGTGAAGCAATCCAGCAGATCTAAACTGGAAGCCTCTGCCACCCCTTGGCTGGAGGAAAATGGGAAGAGGAGGTATAACCCGAACCAGGGGCTGGGGTCTCTGAAGTTAAGCTAGAACAAGGTGGGCTTGTTCAGCTAGAACTAGAGCCATAAAGAAAATGCAGTCACTGCTGGAGAACCCACCCAAGAAAAGAAGGGGGTGGGAGAAATACCTTGGCTTCTCCCTTCTTCCTACCCTCCAGTCTCCTGCTGGCACCTCCCATTGGTGGAACACAGCTGGAAGCCAGTGGGCAAGGGCACCTGTCAGATGCCACCTGCTGGCGTCAGCCCCAGACACAGCCTGAGACACAGCACAGGTAAAGGGTAAAAAATGGAACTGAGGCAAATAGGAGCAGGTCCACCATGATAACTAACTCTTTGTGCCAATTTTATCCTTGAATTCTGGATTTTAAATATGCTTATGATGTGTCATCACCATATATATTACCACTTCCAATTTACAGATGAGGAAACTTAGATGCAGGTTAAATAATTTGCCCAAGATTACACAGGTAAAAAGTGCTGGAGCCAGGTCTTCTGATTCTTAAGTCTAGTGATTTTGCGCCCACCCCTGGTTCCTTCCATATGAATACATTAGGAAAGGACTAGGGTACCTGAGGTTGAAAACATAGTTATAGGTTCTTAGAACTGTACTAAGCCAGGGGATATCATACTGACTACTCTACAACTCTGAGGTCCACAGACTACGGCAAAGACAGAATCAACAGGACTCCAAACTTCACCATCACCCCCCCTTCAAACCTTGTGGCAGTCTAATCTGTTATACATTGGGATTCTAAGTAAGATTTTCTTTTAAGAAAATGATTCTGCTAAAACAATGGAATAAAATCTAGTCTCCTTCTCTTAAGGATCTAGTTAACAGTAGGCTTAAACCCAGACTTCTACCCAGGCTTTCTGGCTTGTCATTTAAGGCTCTTACCAGTAAACCATGCTATATGTTTACCAAGAGATAACCCAGAGAGGCAAGAGAAAGGGAGAAATAACAAGAAAAAGCAGGAGAAAGAAACAAAGCATAAAGATGACTAAAGAAAAAGGAAATCCACATTCTCTTGAGGATGCTGTGGTAAAGGCCTTAATGTCATTGTGTTTTTGCACCGGGGGCAAAAACAACTGTCAGAAATCTGGCATGGAAGGGCTATAAGAAATCAAGGATAATCGCCAAAAAGTGGGAACAATCCAAAAGTCCAGCAGCTGGTGAATGGATAACATGTGGAATATCCATACAGTGGAATATTCAGCAATAGAAAGATATTGATACATGCTGCAACACGAATGCGCCCCAGAAACATTATGTTAAGTACAAAAAAGCCCATATATTGTTTGATTCCATTTATGTGAAATGTCCGAGGCAAATCTATAGAGACAGAAAATAGATCTGTGATTGCCTGAGGCTGAGAGTAAGAACAGGGAGTGATTGCAAATGGACCTGAGGTCTCTTTTAGGGGTGATGGAAAATGTTCTAAAACTAGATTGTGGTGATGGGTGCATGATTCTGTAAATTTACTAAAAATCATTAAATTGCACACCTAAAATGCCTTAATTTTATGGTGTTATAAACTTTATCTCAATAATACTGAATTCTAAAAGAAAATAAATCGAAGGCTCCTCTAGCCTGTGGTCATGAGTGCAGAAAAACTAGCCTAAAAAAAATCTCATAAGAGGAAAAAAATCTTGCGGTGGCTGCTCAGGTGGGTGAGGCATGGCCATTCTACCAGCCCTGGGTTGAGTCCCACAGGGCACTCTGCCTTCAAGCCCAGTGATGGATCTGCATGTAGTACAATCCTGCCCTGAGGTTGTCCAGCACTTCCATGTCCCAGCTTACAGACTATGAAAGCTACATAGCTGCAGATTTGGGGTGAATACAGTACTAGCATAAAAAAATTCTTCTCACATCATAGCCCTTGGCACCCCTCATTACAATTACCTTCTTACTAGTCTGTATGCCTCCCTAGACTGTAAACTCCACAAAGACAAGAACTGTAACCATCTTTGTCACTGTTTT
>NW_007727543.1:89937-90890 GCF_000696425.1 Galeopterus variegatus
AAAAAAAATCTCATAAGAGGAAAAAAATCTTGCGGTGGCTGCTCAGGTGGGTGAGGCATGGCCATTCTACCAGCCCTGGGTTGAGTCCCACAGGGCACTCTGCCTTCAAGCCCAGTGATGGATCTGCATGTAGTACAATCCTGCCCTGAGGTTGTCCAGCACTTCCATGTCCCAGCTTACAGACTATGAAAGCTACATAGCTGCAGATTTGGGGTGAATACAGTACTAGCATAAAAAAATTCTTCTCACATCATAGCCCTTGGCACCCCTCATTACAATTACCTTCTTACTAGTCTGTATGCCTCCCTAGACTATAAACTCCACAAAGACAAGAACTGTAACCATCTTTGTCACTGTTTTCTCCCCACCATGAAGCACAGGCCTGGCCCATGATTCACTCTAAATATCTATTAGTTGAAAGAATTTTTTAAAATTATTGGGAACCCTCTAAAAAAATAGAGAAGCTTATTCAGTGACCATGGATTAATCCAGCAACCACGTACTGGGTGCACGTCAGGCACATTCACACATGTCATTTTATTTAATCCTCATAAGAAGCTTGTTAGGTGGATGTTACAAATAGATGTTATTACTTCATTTTTCAGTGGAGGAACTGAAGCTCAGAGGTAAAGTGACTGGATCAAGGCAGTGGAGAGGGTTTTCAAATCAAGGTTCTTGATATTAAGTCCCAGGGCAGTTTCATTACACCTGAGTTTCACACAAGCAGAATTGGGCTCCTGTTTTTCCATTATATATCGCTTTAGATTTCTCTGATGAGTCATATTAAACATACACAAAAGGGGCCGGCTCCGTGGCACACTCGGGAGAGTGCAGCGCTTGGAAGCGCAGCAGGGCTTCAGCCACGGGTTCGGATCCTATATGGGTATGGCCTGTGTGCTCACTGGCTGAGCGTGGTGCGGGCGACACCAAGCCAAGGGTTGCGATCCTCTTAC
>NW_007727543.1:91082-94237 GCF_000696425.1 Galeopterus variegatus
ATTAATTTTATAAACTCTCCTATGGAAAGAAAATAAACTACACTGGATACTTTACTGACCAACTTTCAATAAATTATATGGTAAACGTGACACTGACCACAGATCTGGGTGAAGAAATGCAGGCTTCCAAATGGGGTTGTAATTGCTTTGGACATTGTTCTTTCTTTGGACATTATTCCTTTTGATCGTCCCCTCTTGGTGAGTGGCCCTCACCATGCTTAGGGGAGGAAAACTTCCTTCTTCAGCTCTTTCCATATTCTCACTTTCCCTGGTTAGCTGCTACTCTCAGCCAGTTGCTGGGATGTTTCTATAATCCTCTCTTACTTTCCTCCCTACCACCTCCCTCTTTTGGTCTACTGATTCCCTCTAGAGCCTTAAAAATGCCCATTCTTTAATCTTTGGGTAAGCAGTTCAGGAATAATAGGTCCCTATGATATTATTACTCTTACCTGGTGTAGAAGAAGAAAACTACAATCAATCGGGTATTCCTATGGGAAGGGTGAGGCCCAGGTGTCATGTGTAGTGTCGGGGCCATGTCAGATTAGATCTCACGTCTCTGAAACTCTTATGCAGGGTTTCATTTTCTCTCATGCTCTTTGTAGCAGAAGTAAATAGTTTATTAAAAGCCTAGATGCCCAGGAATGAGAAAAACTACAAATATAATTCTGTTTCATTTCAAAATATATTTCCAATATCATAATCCCTACCTTCTATGCCTCTAATTCTAAAAAGACACCTGGAAACTTGGTTTCACAAACAATCGATCTTGGATCTGAAAACATCTAGGCAAGCCTAGGAGATTATTTATCCAAACTCAAACATATCACATTGCATTTTTACATGTAATCCATGTTTTTCTGGAGATCTCAAACATTTAACTTTCCCCTTTGCCATCGGCCTTTTGCCATAGGGGCAAAGGAAGGAAAAGAAAAAAAAAGAGGTTACTTTTTCTAACTTACTTTCTCTTTTAATTCCCTTCCTTCTTTTCTTCCTTTCTTCTCTCTTTCATTTTTTCTTTTAATATCCTCAACAGGTTTCTGGTGTGGCTGCTGATAAAGTATTTTTTAAAAAACACTGATAACATTCTCAGACCAAGAAATGGAGAACAAGAGTCTGAGGAAACCTCCGGAAGCTGCGCTCCAGAAGCTGCGCAATTTCCCTGACGCTCCCTTCACGCCTCTCTGAATGGCCCCTTCCCACGTGCTGCCTGGCCCAGCACTACCCTCACACAACAAAGGAGGCTTTCCCTTCTGATTCTTTTATTTCTGTTCTTCACACCCTACACTGGCTTCCATGTTGCTCTCTTGTATCCCTCTAGGGAAAGCCAGCTGCCATGTTGTGGGACACTCAGGCAGCCCTGTGGGAGGCCCACATGGAAAGGAACTGAGGCCTCCTGCCAACACCCAGCACTAACCTGCCAGGCATGTGAAGAAACCACCTTGTAAGCAGACCCTTCAGCCACAGTCAAGCCCTCAGAAGACTGCAGCTCTGGCTGACATCTTGACTGCAACCTTGAGCCAGACGACCCAGCAAAGCTGCTCTTGGATTCCTGACCCATAGAAAACTGAGGTAATGAATATGTATTGTTTAATCTACTAAATTTGAGATAACTTATATAGCAATAGATAATGAATACAGAAAGTAACATTAATATGCAACTAATGATAGGACAGACTTGGTCAGAAAATTAACCATTAGATTCTAGTTGCTGAACTCACTACCAGAGTAGGGAGAGGAAAATTGGGATAAGAAAGGAAAGATGGTTATATTTGACATTAACTATTTGTTTTTTAAAAGAATGTAAATATGCCTTTTAACTTTAGATATCATTGCTGTTTTCTCTCTTCTACTTTCTTTCCATAAATAGGATCTAAGCAGGCTAATGCGGGTTTGAGGCACACACCTAACTTGGATTTAGAGCTGCTGGGGTCACTGGAGAAGCACTTTATGAATGAAGGGTAAGTTATTTTCTTTCTTTTGACATAAAAAAAAATCTGATTTCAGATTCTACAATGGAATAATGTTGGCTTAGTCTTCATAAGGAATTTAGTGTCTTTAAAAAATAAAAAATAAGTCCAAATAATACCTAACAATGGTGAGAAATGAGAACCTGTCATGGGATCTTCCTGAATAAAATTAGATACACACAAAGACATATACATACAGGACATTAATAGCCAATTTCCAGGAGGAAAGGTTAATTGTGGAGACTATTTTAAGGTTAGTCCTGGGAATTATTGGAAAAATGGAAAATGAGATTATGAGTGAGAAGATAAAATATTTAAGAAGGGTTCTCAAATTTTTGTGTACATAAAAATTTCTTGAGGAAAAGAGTTTTGTCAAAAATTCAGATCATAATACCCCAGCCCCAGACATTCTGATTTTGTAGGTCTGGGGTTGAGCACGGGAATCTTTGTTTTTAATGAGTATAATGGGTATTTCTACTGTCAAAGGTCTGCAGACTACACTTTTAGAAAAGTTGAATTAATATACATAAGATGCTGTAATCAAATTGTATTGGGTAAAATTTGGCACAGTCATAAGAAAGTCCAGAAATACTAGGCAAAGGTTAGACAGCAAAGAAGCAAGAGAAATGTAACACTGACAAGTACCCGCCAGACATTTCCAGTGGATATTTCAATTCTTCTGGACTTGCTTATGTATTGTCCATCTTCTAAAATGGAACTGTGATTTTAACAGTTCAAAGTCTAATCATTGTACGCTGGCAATCAGAAAAGTTGTTTTAAAATAACTTTATTATGAAGGAGAATAATAAATGTTTCCATGGATTTTGATGGAATAATGTGCTTTTACTTTGAAATAGCATTTGACTTACTTATTCTAAAATTAAAAGGAGAAATTTTAAAATCCAGTTTTAGAAGGAAATTAACTTTACAAGTCAATATTTTTTAATAGGAGGAAGATGTGTGATTTAACTTTAAACATCTGGACTGTTTTGTGTGTGATTGGTAGAATCAATTTTACTACTTATTAGTAACATATACTTCAGAGAAGAAAACCCTATGGACATCCAGGTGCAGCACAACATGACTGTTCTCAGCAAGGACAATCAAGTATTTCCAGTCATTTCCACAGTTGACAGAATGACAATTGCATTTGTGGAGTAGTGACCCAATTCAGTCATTCAGAGAGTT
>NW_007727543.1:95812-96905 GCF_000696425.1 Galeopterus variegatus
GCAGTATATCTCAAAAAATGTGAGGGTGCTTCAAAAAGTTCATGGAAAAATAGAATTGAAAGATAATACAAATTTTTCCATGAACTTTTTGAAGACTCAAAGAAAGGCTCTTTTTTGAATAACTTTCTATGATTGTTAAATCTAAAAATAAAACACCATACACTGTAATGATAATGTGTCTTTTTGTAATTTGCTTTTATCATTTATTATGAGTATTCTCCTTGCATCAGGCTCCATGGCTCACTGTTTTCCAGGATGAGACTTTGTATATTTTGATCTTCTTCATATCCCCAGCCTTTAGCGCCATGCCTGATACACACAGGAACTCCATAAATATGTGTTCAATGAATTAAATAATAGAATATATTATAGTTCAACTCACCCTTTACTGTGGCACATTGGGATTGATTCCAGTTTTTTCACAATTGTAAATAATGCTGCCGTGAACATTGTTTGATGAATCTTTGCACCTACTCCTAATTATTGCCTTATGGTAAATTCCTAGAGATGGAATCACTAGATCAAAGGCTTTCGATACATGTTGCCAAATTGCCCTTCAGAAAAATGGTTCAGTCCCCCATCCTCTGGCCAACTTTCTTTCTTTTCTTTTTTTTTTTTTTAAACAATGAAGAGATTTTTCTTTTGGGAACTGAAGTTTGGACTAGCAAAACATTTTAAAAACACCCGCCCATTTTGATTGAATAAAAACAGCTTTTGAACACTTTACATCTGTATTTTATTAAATCGTACCAGTAATTTATCTAGAGGTGAAAGGTTACTGAAGCCACTGCTAAATCGCTTATATTCCTTGGACTTGATCTGCCTTAAAAGTTTGCTAAGGGAAAACATGTGAATTTTGCTTGAGAGAGAGCAAGTGAGTCAAGACTGGCTGTCCTAGAACCACTGTCAGAAGAAGTGACAAGGAGCAGAGGGTGACATGGGGGAAAAGCTGTGGCCTTAGAGAGCTTCTGCATGTGAAGCAACAGGCTGCGTGCTCATGCCTGTACCAGCGTGGCAGGTTCTTAAAAGCATATGGCAAGGTGGGGAAGTGGGGAAATACACATTTTTCAAATACATAAAAATGATATGCATT
>NW_007727543.1:97103-101849 GCF_000696425.1 Galeopterus variegatus
TACTCCTAATTATTGCCTTATGGTAAATTCCTAGAGATGGAATCACTAGATCAAAGGCTTTGGATACATGTTGCCAAATTGCCCTTCAGAAAAATGGTTCAGTCCCCCATCCTCTGGCCAACTTTCTTTCTTTTCTTTTTTTTTTTAAACAATGAAGAGATTTTTCTTTTGGGAACTGAAGTTTGGACTGGCAAAACATTTTAAAAACACCCGCCCATTTTGATTGAATAAAAACAGCTTTTGAACACTTTACATCTGTATTTTATTAAATCATACCAGTAATTTATCTAGAGGTGAAAGGTTACTGAAGCCACTGCTAAATCGCTTATATTCCTTGGACTTGATCTGCCTTATAAGTTTGCTAAGGGAAAACATGTGAATTTTGCTTGAAAGAGAGCAAGTGAGTCAAGACTGGCTGTCCTAGAACCACTGTCAGAAGAAGTGACAAGGAGCAGAGGGTGACATGGGGGGAAAAGCTGTGGCCTTAGAGAGCTTCTGCATGTGAAGCAACAGGCTGCGTGCTCATGCCTGTACCAGCGTGGCAGGTTCTTAAAAGCACATGGCAAGGTGGGGAAGTGGGGAAATACACATTTTTCAAATACATAAAAATGATATGCATTAAACACATCAGAAGTTGTCTATATGGGAAGAAGGAATTAGTCTATGGGGCTAATATGTGAGAGGGACCATGCCCAGACCAGTGATGCTGCTGATGTGCCACAAACTGAGGAGTGTAAGGAAGCTGAGTCCATAAAGAGGGAAGAACAAAGAAAAAAAGGAAGGGAGGGAGGGAGAAAGGAAAGAAGGAGGGAAGCAAGGAAGGAAAGGCAGAAAGGGAGGTGGAGAGGAGGAGGGGAAGAAGAGAACAGAAGGAAGGGTGGGCTGTGGTGCCCTCTGAGACCTGATCCTGTCACTAACTATGGGTATAATGCTCTTGAGTCCCTTACCTCTCTGGGCCTCAGTTGTACCGTGATGGGGAAGGACTAGACGATTTTCAAGGTTTCAGCTGTATCACGCTGTGATTCATAGCACAAGTAGGACATGAATGCAGTGGCCTAGACTCTTAAGTGTAAATACAGGTGTAGTATTTCTTTTGTATGCCCTGCAAGAACTACAAACAGAAAGCATGAATTTTTAAAATAAACCATGTGCTTTATATAAGAAGTACTTTTTGCATGGACTTCCATAATATTATAAGCAGATGTGAGTCGTTTTTTAAATTTACAAACAGCAAAGTCCCATAATGATGGACCTCCCCAGGATGGCCAGCTATTCTCTGGCAGAATTCCAGCAGGAAATTTTCTGGTGCTGACTGTTCCTCTTTCCTCTTGGAACCACACAGTATCAGACAATGTTTGAATTATTTAAATATGCCCCAAGTCTGCAGTTCATTGTCTTATTTCAAAGGACTGTGCTTCTATAAATCATATCAAACATCTGAGATCCTGACCAAAAAAATCAAGGAAAAGAAAAGTCAGTCACAGATACTGCTAGTTACTGAAGGAAGGTGTACAGCAGAAAGGAAGTGATATTGCATAATGAAAGTAGGTATCCATCTGCAAGGTTTATGTTAACACATGGTGATATAATGCAGTCTGTTGGCTCTAAAGGTAAGGGTGTGTGTGTGTGTGTGTGTTGATTCTGAATTAATTTGGTTAAAATGACACAATACCCTCATAAGAACAACAAGAAAGTAAATGCACTCAGGCATGCCAGGGGGTACCTAGAAGCAATTTTCCCATTTATTATGGAAGGGAACAGCAAGCTTTACAGAAACATTGACACCATCTATGCTGATGGATCCCAGATCATCACTGTGTGCTCAGTTGCATCCTGGTTTTCATTTCAAAGAGGAAGCAGATAGAAAACCAAGAGTTTTCTCTGGCTTTAGAAGAACAAGCATACCAGACAACTTTGAGATATTCTGTTGGTCTTAGTCAAGTTACCTAGGACCCAGTCCCTCCACTCTAGCTGCTGCTGCCAGGAATTAGTTCTACACATAAAAAGATGAGTGGGGACAAAACACTCTCGGAGCGTCGCCGGTGGAGAACGGTGCCTCTGTTCTCAGCCTCACTAGCAGAGACTTGGAGTGCAGAGGTTTCAGCATTTGTGGAGACAAAGAGCAGGGCTTCTCCCAGAATGGGCTTCTCTCCCACCCTGCTGCAGCCACTGTTCATGATAGTGCATTTAGCCCACCTTGCACAGGGGAGTAGGTAGGTACGTGGGGGGTCAGGAAGGTAGTGAGGAACATAATTACAATCACCAGAAAACAGATTCTGGGACCTTGAGATCTGCATGCAGGAGGTTGACTGGGAATGCTCTCAGAAACCACACCTGTGAGGAAGTAAGGAAAGCAGGATAAACAGGGAAAGGGTTGGACTGCGGTGCAGAGACCTCAGCCAGTCTAAGGAAAGCTCTGATGCCAGGGTAACTCTTCAGAGTTGTCCACCCTCGGCCTGCCTTTATTACCAATCACCCCCCCTCATACCGGGCAGGGGTGGAGAGGGACTCAGATGACAGCAGTCAACCACCAAAACTGCCAGGGGCCAGGGGAAGGAGTGCCTCAGTGGCTGCACCACAGCATCCACTACAAAGCAGAAGATGCACTTCAGCCATTAAGGAGCTTAAGCTCCAGTAGGGGGAACAAGACACATTTATTAATTACAGTACAAGGCAGTAAAATGTAAGCGCTCTATGAATGGCACCAATTATATGTTTTCTAGAGTATAGAGAATTGACAGAAATCTGGAAGTGGAATTATGAGCTATTCGACTCAACCTGCTCAATACAAATGAAAACACACTGATGTTAAAAGTGAAGGGACACATCTACTATGCAGCCACCAGGAGAACCTAGGTTTCCTGATTCTCACACTAATTTTCATTTTCCTCTTTAGTAAACTGCCCGTGTAGGAAGGGACTACTTTTGACAGAACCGATCTGCATAAACTTGAATAGAACGAGGTAGAGTAGAAAACAGAATCCCCCCAAAATAGGTCATCAATTGCAGAAGAATTCAATGCAAGCCGCTATCTTTGGTCTTGAGCTTAAAAACTGGCACAGTCAGAATATGGGACTAGAAAGAATACCCTCAGCTTACAAATAATTTCATGTTTCACCACTTGTCTGCTTATTTGTGGCAATGTGGGAGGCCACCATCTATTCTGAAGAAATGCCCTTTTTGTTAGATGAGAAATGGTTTCTGAATCTGTTCCCAAAAAACTCCAAAGAGTATAAGGTTATGAAACCACCAGAACCAACACCAGACCACACTAGTGGCACCCAGCCTCTGTCAGGGTCATCTGGTAAACCACAACTAGTCTAAGTAGGGCTTGCCATCTTCCAGATAATGACAAGGACTGCTAGGGGGTCTTTTTTTCTTCTAGAACATTCCATCTCATTTTTTCCCCATCCACATAAGTTACTTCTTAAAATATTTAGTGGGAGAATCTAATGCACTGTGGGGGCCCAGAAAGGGCAGCTTAGATGACATTGAACTGAGTCAATATTAAAGATCTAAGTCCTTTGATAAGTTACTCCCTGCTCATTCCTTCAGTCATTCATGCAACAGACATTTGCTCAGCACCTGCTTTGTAGTAAGTATTAACGTAAGAACTGAGGACTTAGAGATGAGTAAGACACAGCCCCTCAGGAACGAAGCCATCAGGAAGCTTGGTCTGGCAGACAGGACGGATACGTGAGTACGAGTTAAATGCTATGATTAAAACCACAGTGGCAATACCCATTGTGGGATGGCACTGGAGATGTCTGTGGTACAAAGAGTTCAGGCCACATATTTTGTTTGGTATAAAAAGCCATTTGGCTTGAACTCCCCCGTCATTTCTTTATTCATTCAAGAAATTTATCGGGAGCTTTCTATGTGCCTAGCACAGTGCTCGATACTGGAAACATCTAACTGAATGACCTGGTACTGTTGCGAGGAAGTCCTCAATATTGAAGAGTTTTAATTAAATAAAACTTCTGTCTATCTATCCGTTTTGTTTTGTTTTGTTTTCTGACACATGTATAAGGCAAGTGCACCCCAGTACCCTATCCATCCACATCATGTGCCCTCCCAGATCATGCAGGTGGAATCAGAGCATGACGTCTTCCTGATTCCAATTCCCTGCATCTCTTATTCCAACAACTCCTGTCTGCTCTGCCCCTTAACTCTTCTGCCTTGGGACACTCTCCCAGTTCTTTGCTATTGGGTCCTTCTAGTGGTTCTTCTAGTTTTATCTCATTTCCCCAGAATCTGAGAACAAACAAAAATATTCCACCCTGGCTAGTTTTTCTCTCCAGTCCGCCACAGTTTAGTCACACATTTGGGTTATCGTAGCCCATCCTAGGAGAAAGTGCTGTCCCAAGTTCCTTCAGCATCTCTGCCTGTTTCCTAGTCTGAGAACATGATGGTGGCATGTGTGGGCACACACATATACACACCTTGGACACTTTGGAGTTTTTCCCTTCATAAACGGTTCATTATCCATCCCAAAGGCCAATACAGGAATAAACTGTTTTGCAGGGAAATGGGGGTGGACTGGGGTGAGATTGCCTCACTAACTCTACATTAAGTTGAGGTTGTCAATGCATCGTCCCTGTGGAGAAAGACATTCCTAACGTCGTGCACTGGTGGTCGCTCCTCACTTCTCTTTCAATCCCCTCAGAAGCCTCAGGACTCACCCCCTAGTTTCTTGAGGGTCATCCACCCCTGCTGCTGTATCCCTCAATACCCCAGATCCTCCAG
>NW_007727543.1:102098-113578 GCF_000696425.1 Galeopterus variegatus
CACCCCAGTACCCTATCCATCCACATCATGTGCCCTCCCAGATCATGCAGGTGGAATCAGAACATGACATCTTCCTGATTCCAATTCCGTGCATCTCTTATTCCAACAACTCCTGTCTGCTCTGCCCCTTAACTCTTCTGCCTTGGGACATTCTCCCAGTTCTTTGCTATTGGGTCCTTCTAGTGGTTCTTCTAGTTTTATCTCATTTCCCCAGAATCTGAGAACAAACAAAAATATTCCACCCTGGCTAGTTTTTCTCTCCAGTCCGCCACAGCTTACTCACACATTTGGGTTATCGTAGCCCATCCTAGGAGAAACTGCTGTCCCAAGTTCCTTCAGCATCTCTGCCTGTTTCCTAGTCTGAGAACATGATGGTGGCATGTGTGGGCACACACATATACACACCTTGGACACTTTGGAGTTTTCCCCTTCATAAATAGTTCATTATCCATCCCAAAGGCCAATATAGGAATAAACTGTTTTGCAGGGAAATGGGGGTGGACTGGGGTGAGATTGCCTCACTAACTCTGCATTAAGTTGAGGTTGTCAATGCATCGTCCCTGTGGAGAAAGACATTCCTAACGTCGTGCACTGGTGGTCACTCCTCACTTCTCTTTCAATCCCCTCAGAAGCCTCAGGACTCACCCTCTAGTTTCTTGAGGGTCATCCACCCCTGCTGCTGTATCCCTCAATACCCCAGATCCTCCAGCAAGTCCTCCTTCATCAGTTCCCAACTGCCCACTGCTCTTTACCCAGGAGGCCCTGTACAGAATGTGTTCTCACCCCACATTGGCTCTGCCTTTATGCCTCCATGCTGGGTCCTGCACCATCACTGGCATGTTTTGTTAGCCATCATGTGTCAAAACTTCTTGAGAACACACACACAAATGGCAGAAAGGCAGGGGGTGGGGGGCAGAGTGGATATAAAGCTGTCGTTGCAGTAAACGCTCGACTCCGAATGGCAGGCGGAGTGCTGTTTGGCATGGACCAGCCCCTGCTGGGTGATGCACAGATGTTCTTTGTCCAGGAGGGCACTCTCTGACCAAACACGATATTTGCCTTACAAGAATGGAGAGATGCAAACATCTTCACAGAGTAATGTAATGGATTGTGTTTTGGAATTCCTAAGGTAACACTTCAGAGACAAATAGTATTATAATGAGTCAGCTCTACTGGGCAGTGCTCAATGGGTGTGGGTGCGAGATGTACAACCCTCAGCACTCCTTATGATGGGGTTTTCCCACATGTGGTCTCTGAACCACCTGCAACATATCAGCTGGGTCCTTTTAAAAGAAAGGACTTAGTAAATCTGGGTCTCTTGGAACAGGACCGAGGCTTGAATGGGCAGCCTAGTGAGTCTAGATTTGAAAGCCTCTGCTTAATGAGAATCACACCTCTTTCTGGAGAAATGCCCAATGCTTAGAAAGCCTCCCTCTCTCCAAGCCACCCAATCACATGGTGTTTCTCTGCTTGGCCTTACCTGTAATCTGGGAATATTCATCTCCCTGGAGATTTCCTCCCAGAGAGGATTGTTTCCATCTTTCTCACATCTTTTTCACATACGGAATAATCCTATAATTAATTTCAGATGAAGTGAGAATATTTCTTGCAGATATGGATGAGCTCTGTTATGAAAACAGGGAAAATTTCTCAACAGATTATATTTAGAATATTATATAGCTGTAGAACCCCTCCACAATTTGACATAGTGACAATATCAGTGACAATAGAACATATTGGCAAAGCGACAATATACCATATTGATAAAGTGACAACATAACATATTGATAAAGTGACAATATCAGCTGCTCCTAAATGAACCTAATCTTTTTATGCCTTTAAAAGCAAACAAAGTTTTTGAAACAAAAGCTTTTTCCATCTTCATCTGAATGCAGTTTAGAGGGATTTGGAGCCTTCTTAGTGCTAATTCTTGTGATGATGTATTTCCATAGCTTTACTGTAAATATTCCAGTTCAACAAATTCTAATATCTTGTGAACATTTTCAGGGAAAGAAGAAGATGGCCACAAATATATTCTTTCACTCACTAACACTAGAATTAGAACATCCCCATTTTGCAGCCCCTAATGAATTATTTGTTCAGGCAACGTTAATCAATGGATGAAACCATTTGATAAAAGCTTACAAGAACTTTACAATGGTAGGTCCAGCTGGCACCTCCTGAACCCACTGGTCGATCTCAGCTTCACTGCAAGGTAGACAATTGACCTCTCCCCCGATGTGACGTAGCACGAGACACACAGCACCAGCTATGACAAGTCGTTGCCCAAAAGTCAAACCTGAGCCTAATTAAGCTGTTAGAACCAACTTCAAGTTTAGAAGAGGAGGACAGAGGACCAAGTTAAACCACATCATAAGGAAGTGACACATAGATCCAGAATGTGGAACACTCTACAACACGAGAAAGGAGTTTTCTTCAAGTTAGTGCCACAGAAAAAATAAGAATGGGCTACTCTAGATGTCTAGACAGAAAGAGACTTAGGAAATACGGGAAACAAATCAGATGTTTGGTATTTCTAAGACAATTAGGGGACTCTAAATGTAGACTGGTTGTGATCATAACATAGATGATACCAAGGAATTATTACTAATTTTATTAGCTGTGGTAATGGCATTGTCCTTATGTAAGAAAGTGTTCATATGACTTAGCGAGTAGGGTATACTGGTGTTTAGTGAATGGGGTGAAACGACATGGTGTCTGAGATTTGCTTCAACATATGCACACACAAAGGACAGACAAAGCAATCGGCAATATCTTGAGACTGTTGAAGTTGGGTGATGGGGTACATGAGGTTCATTATACAATACTCTTTACTTTTGTTATATGTTTGAAAATTTTCACAATAACATATTAAAAATAAAAAGCCTACCTCCAAAGAATTAACAAAAAAAGCAAGGAGCAGAACAGTATGATGTATTTCTGGAAAAAAGCGAACATATATTTATGCATATATATTTATGCATACATATATGCATAGAATATCCTGGAAGGATCCTGTATTAGTCCATTTTTGTTGCTTATAACAAAATGCATGAAACTGGGTAATTTATAAGAAAATGAACTTTATTGCTTACAGTTTTAGAGGCTGGGAAGTCCAAGGTCCAGGGAACACATCTGGTGAGTGTCTTCTTTGGTGGTGGCTTTATAGCAATGCAGGGGTCTCACATAGCAGAGAATGGTGGAGCAGAGAGAGAGAGACTCTCATGTGTTCTCCTTTACAGTCCTCAGAACCACACCCCTCACCGTCATTATTAATCCATTCATTACAGCATGGTCCTACAATCTAATGAGCCATTCAAGGCCACACCTTTTTTTTTTTTTTTTCCCTTTTTGTCTTTTTTTCATGACCGGCAACGGATCGCAACCCTCAGTGTCGCGCCCATACCGGACTGGGACTGGCAACGGGATCGCAACCCTCAGTGTTGCGCCTGCACCTCGCTCAGCCAGTGAGCGGGAACCGGTCTGTATGTGGGATCCGAACCCTCGACGGGAGCGCCGCCGCGCTCCCAAGTGGCGCACTGTAGCAGTGCGCCACCGGGCCGGCCCCAAGGCCACACCTTTTAATTACCATAATAGGATTTCCTACCCTTAACAGTTACAGTGGGAATTAAGCTTCCAATAAAAGGACTTTGGGAGGTTCCAATTCAATCAATCCACAACATTCCATCCCTGGCCCCCAAAGTTCATGTCTTCCTAACAGGTAAATACATCATTCCATCCCCAAAGTCTCAATGTGTTTCAACTCAAAAGTCTAAAGTTCAAAATCCCATTTTTGAAATATAACAAGTTATCTACTTCCAAAAACAATGGTGGGACAAACATAGGGTACATATTCCCTTTCCAAAAGGGAAAAATAGGCCAAAAGAATGGGGTAACAGGTCCTAAGCAAATCTGAAACCCAGCAGGACAGGTATTAAGTCTCAAAGCTGATGAATCATGTACTTTGACTCCATGTTCAGCATCCTCTGCACACTGGTACAAGGGTTGGGTCCCCAAGTGCTCAGGCAGCTCTGCTTCTATGGCTTTCCTGGTTTCAGGTGACGATTTAGTTCTCACAGGCTGGCGTTGCATGCTGGTAGTTCTACAGATCTTGGGTCTCCATGGCAGTCCTGTTCTCATGGCACCACTAGGCATGGTGCTGATGGGATTTTTCTGCTGCAGCTCTGACCTCACATTTTCACTCGGCATTGCTCTAGTGAAGGTTCTATGCAGTGACTCTGCCCCTGTGACATATCTGTTCCTGGGTCCCCAGGCTTTTCTGCACATCCTTTGAAATCAGGATGGAGGCTCCCAAGACTTCACAGCTCTGGCATTCTGTGAGCACACAGGCCTAACACCACATGGAGTCTGCCAAGGCTTCTGGCTTGTGTTGTACACCCACACCTGGAGCCAATTTAGCCACAGGTGGAGCAACCAAAGCAGCTGGGGTGATGGTGTGGGGAGCAGCATTCCAGGTTGGCCCTGGGCAGCAAACCTGTAGAGGCTGCCTTGAGCCTGTTCCCTCAAGACCATTCTGTCTCCCTAGGACTCTGGGCCTTTAATGGAGGATGCAGCCTCCAAGATCTCTGAAATGCCATCAAGGCCTTTTTTTCTTTCAGTTCATAATCCCTTTCTTCTGTACTCATCTCCTTAGCAAACGGTCATTGGGCTAGACCCTTGCTTTCATGATCAGCCCGAAAGTTTTCCAACTTTTTGCCCTCTGCTTTCTTTTGATTTATACATTCTGGCTCTATGTCATGCCTTTTCTGCCATAACTGAGCATAGACTGTTGCAAGTGGCCATGCAGCTTCCTGAATGCTTTGCTACTTAGAAGTTTCTTCTACCAGATACCCTGGGTCATCATCTTGAAGTTCCACATTCCATAAAGCTTCTGGAATGAACAGAATGCAGCCAAGTTCCTTGCCAGTTCATAGCAAGGGTGATCTTTACCCCAGTTTCCAATAAGAATACACAAGAAACTGGAAAAAGGACTGCCTCTGAGGAAAGGAACTAGGGGACTGGGGAACAGGGAAGGAAGGGGGACTATTTATATAATTTTTTTGAAGAGGGATGGAGACATTACAAAAGGAAAGAAATTAGTTTTACAAACTTGCCCTCTTATGAGTTTGTTTTTTCCCTCCCAACGTCCTAACCATCTACTGGTTGTAAACTGGGCATTTGTGGGCCATGTTCAGCTGTATTCAGTGGCTGCTTCTCTTGGTGCTCCGTCCTATGGGACAAAAAGATTAGTCAGACGCTTAGCATCAAAATGATAGAGTTTAATTTCAATTTGCTAATGCTTTCCTTTTGATTGTAGGCATAAAAAGAAGAAACCTTTAGTATGACCCAATTCTTTTTTTTTTTTTTTTTTGTCTTTCTGATCCATTCAGAAATCTGTACCAATTGGTATGGACAATGAAGAAAGAGATTCATTAGTCAGTAGTATCACTGAAGCCCAGTGAATTTAGAAAGTTTATATGTTGGGTACTCTCTACTTAGGTACTATAGCAATAAGGATTCATTAAATAAGATCTAGAGTGGTGTGTAATGAAATTAGAGAGCTATGATATTAAAATACCACTTCATCCCACTGATTATTGTAAAGAGCCCTATTTTTCCATAGTAGCTTTGTGGTTCTGAGCTACATACGAATATGTTAAAAAAAGACTTAAAAACCCTTTAATTTTATAAGAGACCAAAATGATGTTTTTGCAAATAATCTTTCTGATGTTAGGGCAGATAAAATGCTATTTCATTATTTCTATTCTACCTTTGGGTAGAAAAAAATTAAGCTAATTCAATTGATCCTGGAGGTTTTTGTTTTGTTTTAATCTTATTTCAGATAACATTGGGGGAACATTTAAAGAATACTGTTAAGAGCTGATGCATTAAAGATCATCTGAATAAATATTTCCTTTTTTCTTCTCTCCTCATCTTACCTTTTTGCATGGCTCTGTAGCATCCCAACTTTATAGTCTTTGCAAAGATGGTTCCGACTAACGCTTAAAATTCTGAGCTTGTAAAAATAAAGATAGAATAATGAGAAAATGCCAAAAAAAAATCTGTGAAATCCCAATGGAATCACCTTTTGAGGCAAACTGAAGAAAATCAAAACTAGTTCCTGAATTAAGGGAGGTCTGGGAGATAGATCTGGCAGGAAGTAAAAGTATATTCAAAATGGTGAGACAAATAATCTATGCGCCAACTCATCAGAGCTGCAACGTCATGAGGAGCTTACAGGTTCCAGGCCATGCAAAAGAATACTACAGGGCAGGAGAGCAAGGTCTCAAGGAAAATGTCTTTTGGTGTTTTCTAACCCCCTGGAGGGTGTAACTCTGAGGGAAGTGATAAGATGAAAGGAGACCTTTAAAGACCTTTTATCAACAGAGTAAATTTGAATATCTGGCGTGCCCTCTCTAATCTTAAAAGGGAGTGTTAATACTCCTGAAAGGCAGGGGTTGTATTTTATTCAGTTGGAGTCTACCACAGCTGGGAGGGAGAGTGTCTTGGCCATAATGGTCCCGGCACCAATTCAGTAAATACTTGCTAGGTTCATTTGAAGAAATAGGCAAGTAACACTTGTGCTGCACACATTTATTTTGTCTTTGATGTAAACCCAAAGTCACTACTGACTTTCCTGAACTTACATTAAAAATATCCAAGTAATTTCTGCTTACATTTACTATATTTCAGTTGATAACTTTTAATTATATAATAAAAACTATTAATAACTTAGACATAAGATCTAACCATCTTATTTTGTTTAGAACAAATCCATTCCATCTAAGGTGGACCTAGAAGGATATTTCCTACCTGACAATAAATATATTATTTTTAAATTAAAATTGGTTTTATCCATAGACAAATTGTTTTAAATGAATTTTGTAGCACATATAAGTAAATGAAAAATCTCCAGAGCCAAAGAGGCCAATCTTATGCAACATATTTTATTGGTAGAGGGGGTAATTGGTTGTGATCACAGATTAAAAATAATCTTTTTTTAGTTTAAAACTCCTTCTAAAATATCTTGAGATTATAGAACATTGCATGGAATCATGTTTATATGTAACATTTTTTAAAAATCCCAAATGACCAAAGAGACTTAAAAGTCACAAATTTAATAAAAATTTTGATGATCCACAGTAAAAATATTTTTAAAAAGGATTTTTAGCAACAGTATAACTCCAAACCTGTCTTCTCAAATCAGTGAGCAAGCAACCAGAAGGAAAACATACTGCTTCCCATACTATTCACCCTATATTAACCATGTGATTTGGATTAAAGATAAATCTAATTTAGCAAAATAATTATTGCTATTCTTCTAGACAATATATTGCTTCAGAGTCATTTAAAGAATCTTCTACCATGTGCTTTATGTACTATAGGAAAACAAAAATTAATCTCAAATGTGTCCTGGGTTGAGTATGTTTACAATCATTTCTTGAATCTGTATGAGCAATTTTTCTCTTCAAAAAAAGACATTTAAATCTGAATCTATCACTCCATCCTGAATAGTCAGGAATGAGATGAGGCCCTGTGCTTAGAGATAGCTAAAATACATTAATTTTTGCAAAATGTTAAATATCTACATTTGAAATAAAATGGAAATAACTTATAAACAATGTGCTGTACTGCAAATCAGATAATATTCCCTCCTATAATTATTAGGTAATATTTTCTCCTAGAAATTATAGTTAGAAAAGAGAAGGGGATTTCTATAAACCTAAAGAGGTCAAATGAGAATAGAAGCCTGTTGACCTAATGAAAGAAACTGAGGCAAAAATCTATAAAACAAAGAGTTTATTTGGGCCAAGGTTGAGGACTGCAGCCTAGGAGACACAAGTTCGAGTTGCCCTGAATATGTACTCCCCTTGGCAGCAGTTACAAACAGATTTTTAAAGGAAAAAAAGAGAAGTTAAGGGGCAGTTTCAAAGCTGTTTGCCAAGAACGTACATTGGTTCACTAAAATCACATACTGATAGGCTATACATTGCTCTTTACATCACAAATTCCAGGAACATTGCAACAAAGAAAGTGAGGTCACATTGTGCAACTGGTGGCAGCAGCTGTTCTGGAAACTGCTGCTAAAACATGCCTTTCAGTAATTATTCTGGACATAGGTGAGGAGAATGTGACTGAGGCCCCATAATCATATCTCTCTGGGCGTGATAAATTTAGCAGACCTCACATTCCTCACATTGCTCTGAGCCGCTTTTCTTTCTATGCTTGAGTATCTTGTTTTCATTGCTGATTCTGAGTATTAGGCAATTTTTAGAAAATAGCGTTCTTACATCCACCTTGCTCCTGGGAGAGAATACAAACATTTTTGGAAGGGGAAAAAATTATGAATTGTTGGTGTATTGTATCAAAGAAGTCCCAGAGGTATTTTAATATGGCACAAAATATGATCTTATAAACAAAAGTGGAACAAAATATTTGGTGGAATTTTTTTCTGCTCTTTAATATGGACACAGTTGGGTTTGCTCAGATACATAAATGTGCAGACAGGAAGTCAGGAGGTTAAGGCTCATAGAGCAATCAGAGGAGGGGAGCAATCTCAGATCTGGCTCTTCAGCACTAAGCAACATCCAATTTGGTAATTACAGATCTAACTTGTATAAAAATGGGGTTTTGCTCCAGATGTATGAGGGTACTTCAAAAGTTCATGGAAGGACTTGTATTATCTTTTAATCCTATGGAATTAATTATAAATCCTTCCATGAACTTTTTGAAGTACCCTCATATTTATTACAAGCAACCTGGAAGCTATCTCTTTGATTTACTTCCAAATGTCCCACTGTTTTTTGTTTTTGTTTTTTGGCTGCTGGCCAGTACAGGGATCCGAACGCTTGACCTTGGTATTATCAATCCACTCTTTATTCATACAAAATGTATTTTCAGTTACTTACGATCTGCTTGGCAGGATGTGGGACAAGACATAGGCTTGAGAAATTGCTCAGATGAAATGAGTTTTATTTTAGGCCCTAGATACTCTAAGGTAAACTGCCACTATGTTTTCTTCTGCTGGGTGAAGACACAGCCCCAAAACGTAATCTTGTTAAAAGTAGTTAGATTTTTGTGCTGGTCTACAATGAATTATGATTACTGTGACTGGTAAAGACAGAGATTACTGGTAACTGACTCTAAATTTAGAAATAACTATCTTTTCAAGTCTAGGGGAGGAGTTTTAATTTCAGAGAAGTTACTACAGGTTACTGGTACAACTAATTTTACTTCCATTGGAAAAGATGTTGAAAATATGTTTCTAGGCAATAGAATGGTTACTTGGTTTCTCTAAAGAAACAGTAAATAGCTTTCCAGTCATAAGAGTGGCTATAGAAACTGAAGCACTGTAAAATTAAGAAGTGTCCAAAGTCATTTCGTTCCAAGCCAGGACTAAAAGAAAGAATTCTAAGATTGACATTCTTTCTTACTGGGTAAAGGGGTTTAACTAATCTCAGAGAGCCACAAAATAGTGCTAGTTAGATTAGTAGCGTACAGATATTCAGACACCTGCACATCACTGCTCTGAACGCCATGCTCTTTAACTACTATTTTGAAAAAAGTAAAGTTACTGAACTAAACCAAAGCTATAACTCTACAAGACCTTAGCACCCCAGGATTATGCTGACAGTCTAATAGAAGAGATAATTTTTCAAATTATCTCAGAAAGTTGCCAAATAGGCAGTGAACATATATGCTGTTTTCATGAAACAAATATTTATGGAGCACTCATTATGTGCCAGGCTCTTTTAGGCAGGGATGCAGACGAGATCTTTGCTCTCATGGAGTGTACCTTCTAATATTGAATGGTATCTCATTGGTAGGTAGTGGAAAAGCATGGGGATATTTGGCGGAGCATGGGTTAAGTGATGGAATGTCTTGAAATCTAGGAAGGGGGGGGGAAACCCGTCTGATTTTGAGGTGCTTCATGGGAAGCCATTGGGCTCTGTAAACTGCAGACTAAGCGGAGGGGAAAAGTGACTTTAGTTGCAACCAATTTTTTTTCTCTCTCAATGAGCTTTGTATGCAAACCTGGCATTTGAGATGTAAAAATGTGGTTGTTCTTTGTCAGTAAGCCAAGGGACAGTTTAGGTGGCATTAATTTAATGAGCTTATTAGCAGGCTCTTACTGAACTCAATAAATATTTACTTATTAATCATCCTGACGTGGCTGATGAATGCTTAAAAGGTAAGATGAACAGAAACATTTTACCTGTGCAATTAGAATCGGTCTGTGCTCTGCAACTTCTAGTACTTTCTCGAGTTACCAAGTAATTGGTTCTCTGACTATGCTTTTTGACTTCTAAAGTTTATTCTCTGCCACGTTACAAAGTTATACTCTAAGATCTCTGTGATCATAATACAATCAGGTTCATCAGCCTGAATAAAGATATGCTATTACTGTTAGAGAATGTCCAGCCTTATCCAGTGTCCCAATGGACTTCCTCAAGATAGTTTCAATTTACAAAATCAACTCACTCTCCTGTTTATACTGACAGCAGTTTCACGTTCTGAGAAACACTAAAAGGTTGCAGCAGTTTCAGTTAAGTAACTGAAGAGTTTTGCTACCTATTTCTTGGGAAGAGGAGTCTGTCCTAGAAATTTTGTATTGGAATAAAAAAACGCCATCTTTTCTTATTTAAAAGAAAAATTTTTTTTGAAATTATAGAAGTAATGTGTCCCTTACAAAAAAATAAGAAAAACAAAAAATCGCCCACAATTCCGCCAATCACTGACCTAGTTAACAAGTTGGTGTTTATTCATCCAGTCTTTTCTCCATACATCATAATTTTTAAAAATGGGATCATATGGTACATAGCGTTTTTTGATTTGTTTCCTCGCCCCTTCAATAACCTTCACATGGTTCCATGGCATCCTACAGCATTCCCTAATGACTGTGTAAATGTACGAGGCATATAATCGACTTCATTCAAAGGAATAGTATGCAGGAAAAATAAATTATTTTCTTATTAACTTAATACAGCACGCCCCTTCTCCCACTCATCCCTATAATCGTTCTCCAAATCCCTAAGTGACCTCTGACCAGAGGGTTTCGGTGTCCGCGAGCTGAAAGGGGCAGACTCATCTGAGGTTCCCGCCGCCCGCCACTGTCCTCCCGTCGGAAACACACCTCGTTTCCTGCAGGACCTGGCCAGTGGTCCGGGGAAGACACTCTGTGGACCCAGGGGCCCCATCTCACAAGACGCCATCCCTCCGCCCCCCATCCCCTTTACACAGCAGAGCCCGAGTTCTGCGGAGCCGGGGTCACCCTGAGCCCCCAACCTGGCCAGTGGTCCGGGGAAGACACTCTGTGGACCCAGGGGCCCCATCTCACAAGACGCCGTCCCTCCGCCCCCCATCCCCTTTACACAGCAGAGCCCGAGTTCTGCGGAGCCGGGGTCACCCTGAGCCCCCCGTCGTCTCGACAGCTCGGGGGGTGAGTCGCCTTCCCTCGCACCCTTCCAGCACCGCATCGC
>NW_007727543.1:114282-115393 GCF_000696425.1 Galeopterus variegatus
GCCGGGCGCGCGGGGGGACGCCGGCTGCACTCCAGGGCAGGCGCTCTGCAATGAGACAGTAAATGCATCCCCCGGTAAGGCGCACAGCTCACTCGGGTTTTCCTCTTCCTCCAGCTGCATGCACGTTGCATGGATTTCTCGTGTCTTTTCCCTCTCCTCTACAGAAGGAAAATGTGGGTGGTTTTTTTTCCTCCCTTTTGCATCTCCTGAGTGATGCCAATGCAGAAAAAAAACCCCAAAGCTCCCACAGTGGATGTTCTAGGAGGGCTTTATTGCAGGAAAACAAAAATAAAATGAAATTAATGCACCTGTCTATTGCACATGTATGTTTCAATGCACCCGCCCCGGGCGCAGCGGTTTGCAAACAGCCTCGCAGCCGGCGCCCGGGAGCGGATTCCTGACCACGGGCAGCCGGTTCTCTCCGGGGCTCCCGCTGGGTTTCCGGTAATTGGGCTTTGAAAAGCGGTTCCGCCTGCATGGAGTGTCCCCCCGATCCCGGCCGGGCCCCCGCGCCAGGAGAGTTGGCGCGGACCGAGCGGCTTCATTCCTGCACTGGCCTCCCGGACTCCAGCGCCACTTTGCAAACAAGTCTCCCGCCGAGACTCCGGGCAGAGACAGCCCGCCGGTGCGGAGCTCCTTCTCCCGCGCTGGACCCTCAGACCTGCCGATTCAACGACTCCCTTTTACTTGGCCGTCTCTCCACCAGCAAACTGCTGGCCGCCGAGCGTCGGGGACAGCGCCCGGCTGAGAGCGAGGGCAGGATTTGTATCCAGGGAGGCTGGCCTGACACTGACCGAGCGGCTCCCTCTTCTCCGCCCCCACGAGCTGGAATTTCTCACCCACTGGGAGCCGGAGGGACTGGCATTTTGGGATCCCTGAGGTGACCAGGGACGACTTTTGAGGGCGCCATATTTTCAGTGGGTCTTGGCTGCGAAGGGGAGTGGGCGAACAGTTTCAGGGCCCCGAGCAAAGCCCAGCGCACCCGCCGGAGAGGCAGGAGCGATTGTCGCCGGGAAAGTTTGCGAGCCGAGGCAGGCGCAGAGGCGGCCGCGCAGGGGGCGCACGGCGGGGGGGCCCCCCAGGGGGCGCGGGGGGCGGCCGGGGCGCCGGG
>NW_007727543.1:116299-118367 GCF_000696425.1 Galeopterus variegatus
GGGGCGCGGGAGCTCGCTGCCTGCGGGAGAGGACGCGCCCCGGTTCGCGGACTAGGGCAAGGGCCTGGGCTTATGGTCGCTCCGAAGCCCCCAACCAGCCTGAGCCTCCAGTCGCCTGCTTGGCTGTGACAGCGACAGCCGTAGCTCCCGCGGCTGCGTGCTCGGCTCTCGCCGCAATGCCAGCTCGTGCAGGCGAGGAAAAGGGGGGCGTTTTCAGAAGTTGGGGCTTCAAGTGACGCGTGGGGAAACTTGGATTCTTGTTGTCCGTGAAGACTCGGGATGACTTGGGCCGTAATCCCTGCGTCTCGTGATGAAAACTAACCTCTGGTTATTCCCAGAAGATGAGAGGAATGAGCTGAACTGTTGGCGTTGTCAAAGACATAAAGACAGGAGGGTAGGGAGGATGTTCTGGAAAAATGGACCTCAAGTTACACATAAATTGCCCTGGTGCTGTAAGTACCACTTACTTCTGCTTCCGATAGTGCCTGGTGTGCTCAGTTGTGGCATTCGTCAGTTTGCACGCCATGCTTTCTCCAGAGCTCGGAGGTAGCGACTTCTCAGTGGGGGTGGGGGTGGGGGGGATCTCTACCTTTGAAATCGATTGTGACCTCTCTTTCTCTTTGTGAAGGGGTAGGGGAAGGGCGTGTTTGCTGACCCACAATCAGCCGAGTGCAGGAACGTGCCAGCTTTTCTCGTTGGCGTCTTGCTGAAATGATGTCACAGTATTGAGGTCATGTCAGCACTTTATATCATTGGAGAGGCTAGAAGGGACCTCAGAGGTCTAAAACCCCCTGTAAGGCGCTGAGGAGGGAGGGGAGAGAGGTTTTTTCCCTCAGAGATGTGTCCTGTTATATCAGGTATTAGGCTGCTCCTTTGCTCATTCACGTCCTTAAGTGCCTCCAATGTGAATGTCAGCCATCGGATTTCCAAGATTTTATTTTCCTTGATTGCTCATTTGGGACATCTGTGCAAAAGTGGAGGCGGGGCGGTGGGTGTGACAAGTGGCCTAGGGAGAGGAGGGATACCTGCATCAATGCTTTTTTTCATTGACCACTAGAATAGTGGAAAACACCCAGAGCCCAAGATACATTAGCTATTAGCATAGCAAATTTAGGAGAGGAGTCAGTTGCAAAAAGCCTCTATCCGTTTTGTGAAGTTTCCATGGGTTGTACTTTGAATCACAGAAACACAGGCCTCCTCAAACTGGGGAAGTTTCTCTCTGATTTTTCCTCTGCCTTTGTACGCATTCAAGTTATCAAGGAGTTACTGAAGAGTTAAGAGAGTCTCTACTGTTGACATTAATGTTGGGCTTCTATCTCCAAAGGGAAAGTGAACTTTTTTGAACTTGACTCTGTTCGATGACTTACTAGAGATATTGTGTACAGGCATAAACTACATTGTGTTTTGAATTCACCTACTGCTAACTCTACTTGTTCAAGTTTTTCTAAACACTCTTCCCTATTTTTAAATGAAGTTAGGGTTTAGGAAGAGGCATGTGTGTGTTATTTTCTAGTCCAGTTTTTTTCTTTTCTTTCTCAAAATTATACTGATTCTCCCCACTCCTTCACCCCCTCACTCCCAGAACATCATTAGTTCTCAAGAGCAGTTAAGGATGGTTACAAGTGGTGAACTATATACATTTTTACCAACTATGCTCAGGGGAAGAAAAAAAATTCTATAGATCCAAAGATGTGTTTATTAATGTTAGCATTATGCTTTATAACTATACATATGCCTCACATATTTTGTGCATGTGTTAAACATTATATAATAAAATTTAACTTAAAAAAGAGGTGCTTTATTGCAAACCCTCCAAGTCTTCATTCCCAAGTTTACTACCTAAATATTTACCTATTTTTAATGCCTCTCTCAACAAAGTGTTATATATTTGTGCTTTGTTGCCTCTTGCCTGATTCTTATCATCATAACTTCGGGCTTGATCAAAGTTCCTGCATTTTTTTTTCCTATTAAGATTCTGTAACTTGGAAGGTTAGAAAATGCCTATGCATTTTGGAAAGTTGCCTGTCAATTTGCCAGGCTACGTGGTGTGTGTGTGTGGGGGGGGGGG
>NW_007727543.1:119367-121573 GCF_000696425.1 Galeopterus variegatus
GGGGGGGGGGGGGCACATGCCCAGTCTCTTGGGACAGTGTCTACATCTTATGATCTGTGACATTATTGCTCCAGAACTCTTGAGTCATAATGTTTCTGTGGAGATTAGTGTTTGGCAATACAAGAAGTACTAAAAGAGTTAAATAATTCAAAGTTATTTTTATTGGATACAAAAAAATTTTAAAGACAAGAAGGAAAACCTAATAAGCAGGGCCAGAATTACAGCTTAACATACCTAACTGGTGCCTTTTTAATTACAGTACTTTCCCCCAGAACTTTTTAATCCTATTACTTTCATATTTAATTAGGAGACTAGTTAAAACATAAGCCAAACAGAATTATTACAAATAGTGGGAATAAATGGTGGCTGTAAACAGCTGTTTTGCCTAAAGTTTAAAGGAGTTAAGGAATCTGAACTCTGTCAAATTTTCCCTGTAGGGCCCAGGTCCCCTCCCCAATAAGCAGATTTTGAAAGACAAAATAGTCTTGGAGTGGGGTGCAGACAATAATAAAAAAACCAAACAAAACGAAATGCTTACTGTAGGTCTTGACCATCCTAACAGCCCTTGGCTCAGGGGCAGGTGCCGTTTGAATGACAACTGGTGGACAAGGCTGGGTACAAAATTCTTTGTGAGAGCCTTTATGTGTTGCCCAGAGCTATGAATTAGGATAGGGTTCATTTGCCATCCGTTTCACAGTGGATTTTCAGGGTCAGTGCCAGGACTGTGGTTTTTTTCTCTTAACCAACAATTTAATTTCAGCCAAACTGATGTTCTGAAAACGTACAACAAGTAAAGAACATTTGTCTTTCCATCTACGTGCAATTTTAACAAAGTTCTCTAAATCTGCTGTTCACTTCTTCAGCAAATCTGTGAGGGTTTACCATGTACTTTATGCTAAGAAGACATCCCTTGCCCTCACCTAGTACATCATGTTCCTGGAGTATGATATTCTTTTGTGCTTTGTGTGTCTAGTAGATTGGTGGGGGGGGGGCGGGGGATGAATGTGTGATTAAATAGTACGTGAAGCACAGCACAACAGCAGGGTGAACAAAGGACGTGAACAGGCAGCATCCAAAAGGAGAGATGCAAATTATCCATAAACATATGAAAAGGTTCTCAGCCATCCTAAGGGTCAGGGAAATGCAAATTAAAAAAAAAAAGATACTAGTTTTCTGTGTCTTTTAGAAGGTCGTAAATATCCTCTGTTAGATTGGGAGGGGTGGGCAACTCACAGACTCTGCTGGTGAGTGTGTGACTTGCTATAACCTTTAGGGAAGGCAGACAGTTTCTGTGAAAGTTTGGAACGTGCATGCCATATGACCTGGCAATCCCAAATTCAGAGCCCAGCATTAAAAAGTGGCATGTAAGGATCTGTGTGTGAGGATGTGGGTGTTTATTGCAGGATTATTACAGCAGATAAACTAGAAGCAACATGAATGTTCATCAGTAGGATGAATAAAATAGGGTACATGCATGCTATGGATTATTTTGTGAGGAAGGTCTATGATATATTAAGTAAAAATGATATGTAAAGTAAAAGCTAGTTGCAGAGTATCATATGTAGTATGGTCCTATCTCTGCTTTAAAAAAATGAGCCCTATGTCAGTGACCTTGGAGAAAGATATGGAAGGACTGACAAAACTTAATATTGTTTAAAATTGAGAGTGGGGAGGGGAGGTAGTTAACTTTCTCCATATATACTTCAACCAGTTGTTATAAGTGTATAATTGACTTGTTCAAGCATGCAGGCTTTTCCATATGAAAACAATTTTAAAAATTATTTGGTCAATGAATAGGAAAGTCACCAGGAAACATTTTGGAAACAAAGGCTGGGAAATATCACACTTGACTTCTCTGATACCTCCTATAGCAATCTCTTAGATCTCTGGAAATTTTCAGTTATCTTCTAAAATCCTGAGATTTCCCAACTTTTAATAGAATAGATATATTCGATGTAAAGGATAGCATTTGCTGCCTCTGTCACCAGGATAGTGAAAATAAGATCTCAAGAAAGCTCTTAGCAAGCACTGCTTTGTTGCCTCTTGCCTGATTCTTATCATCATAACTTCGGGCTTGATCAAAGTTCCTGCATTTTTTTTTCCTATTAAGATTCTGTAACTTGGAAGGTTAGAAAATGCCTATGCATTTTGGAAAGTTGCCTGTCAATTTGCCAGGCTACGTGGTGTGTGTGTGTGGGGGGGGGGG
>NW_007727543.1:121583-139789 GCF_000696425.1 Galeopterus variegatus
CCTCAAACTTGGTTTTTCTATCTGAGGTCTGGAGAGGTGCTGTTTGATGGCTATATTGGCATTTGAACCTAGGTCTCTTTCCACACTATCCCTGGCTCAGCTGACTTTATACCTGTCCCATTTCCAACCCTGTCTCTTAATGTGATCTTTGTAATCTTGATAGAATTGTTAAGTTCTTGGCAGTTACAGCTAAAACCAAACTTTTGAAAGCAGTGGAACCTACATCCACATTTTAAAAAGTACATACCGTGTAACACTATGAATCCTCCTGGGAGAATCTTACCCCGCTAGAAGCCAGGGCTCCGCTGCACAATTTGAAAAAGGTGTTTGGGATTACATCAGTGGTTCCCAAAGTAACATGCGTCAGAATCACCTGGAGGGCCTGTTAAAACCCAGAGTATTGGGTGAGTTTCAGATTCTGTAGGTTTTGTGTAGGGTCTGATAAGTCACATTTTTTATTTAAAATTTTTATTATTAGCATATTCATTTTTAAAAATCATGAAATTTCTTTATGCCCTTTGCCTGACCTGTCACTTCCAAAACCCCCTTCCTCTCCCCCATCTCTAGTATCCTTAGGTTTGTTCTCTCCTTATGAAAGTTCAATGTATTGTTGTACTCTTTCCTTTCTTTTCTTCATTCCTTCCTTCTTCCCTCCCTGCCCCTCGCTCCCTAGCATCCAGTTATGAGTGAGAACATGCAGTATTTCTGTTTTTGTCTGGCTTATGTTGTGTAGCATAATTTTCTCCAGACTTATCCATGTTGCTGCAAATGGCAGAATTTCATTCTTTTTTATGGCTGAGTAGTATTCCATTGTGTGTGTATACCACATTTTCTTTATCCAGTCATCTGTCGATGGACACTTAGGTTGGTTCCATGTCTTGGCTATTGTAATAAAGCTGCAATAAGCATGGGATGCAGGTATCCCTTTGACGTGATTTCCATTCCTTTCGATATATACCCAGTAGTGGGATTGCTAGATCATATGGTAGCTCTATCTGTATTTGTTTTAGAAACCTCCATACTGTTTTCCGTAATGGCTGTACTAATTTATAGTCCCACCAACAGTGTAGGAGGGTTCCCCTTTCCCCACATCCTCACAAGCATTTGTTATACTCGGTCTTTTTAGTAACAGTCAAGTTCCCAGGTAAGGCTGATCTTGCCGGCCAGGGATCGGACTTTGAGAACTGCTGGTTTGGAGGAAACAGCTACCTCTGTTTTGCAGATTTTGTGCTGTTTTCCAGTCAGTCCTCTACCCTATTATGGATGGAAAGTTAGAATCTCAATTGAGGCAAGTTGCCTCGATTTTATCAATTTCACTGAGCTGGGAAAATAAATATTTGGGTTATACTGCTTAATTTTTGTCTGTATCTGTTGTAGGTGTTTGGGGATTTAGTGACATTTTATAGTTGAATGCATGTGTTTAATCAACAGTGAAAGTCAGAATTCATGGGTGTTGTTTTACATATGCTATAATGGATTCTCATGGGAAAGAGGAGAGGACTGTTAGAGATTCTGATTCCTGTTTGTTTTTCTCCATTTATACATACTCAAGGTTTGATGTTATTGATTTCTTTTAATCAAATGTTGCTACATGTGAGGGATATTGAGAATAAAATGGTGACCAGATGATAAATGTGATTTAAATTGTTATAATCTGATGATGGGTGCATATTTTGGAGGAAATTAAGTGCAACAGCCATTAATTTCAACAAGTGTTTATTGCAGTGTCACCAACCAAATAAAGCCATAGGACTGTGGTCACAGGAGGAAAGTGGACACTGAGAAGAAAAAAAGAATAATTATTCAAACAATATAATCTACTTTCCTGTTGTGGAGTCCAACAGCCAACTCCATGTCCAAGATCTCTATATGCCATAATCTTGGGTACAGATAATGGCTTCTCAAGGTCTGGCAACTGAGGATACATAATATGCCTGACTACTCCCAAATGCCCCCAATGCAACTCTGTGGAAAGTGAGGTACCATTTGTCAAAAGATAAGAGATTTCCACTTCTACTGTTGGAAGACAGGCTTGTTACAGCTAGGAAAGCTCAATAAATATAAAATATACCAGTGTGAAAGCAATGATGTGCTATAGTAAATGTAACATTCCAAGTTGCTCGTCAGGAATTTGTCAATTCAAAATCAACAGTGTAGAGGCTTTGCAGATAAGCTGAAAGAATCAACCATGGGAGTGAGGGTAAGGCAGGTGATACAGGTCTACTAAAGTGGAGAGACCACGGTAAATACCTTGAGCTTTTGGTTGGGAGCCTCAAATATTCACAAACTAAAAGAAAAACAAAAGAGAACTAGAAAAAAGGCAAGTCCTCATAAGTTCTGAAGCCCAAATTTGAAGCAACTTTATTCCTGATTACATTAACATATCCTACCCTAACTGTCTACCTGGTGCAAAAGTAAATCTTTCTTAAGAAATATAAAATCACCCAGATTCTTAAATTACCTCTCCAGAGGTTTCTACCAATATTTGAAATGTAATAAAAAATGATCAAGCCTATCAGAAGATAGCATGACAGAATTTCAGGAGAAAAATCACACCATAGAAAGAGATCTGCAGGAAATCTAGAAATTGGAATTACTAGGCATAGAATTTCAAATAATTTTTAATTGATATGCTCATAAAAAATAGATAATGCCATGAAGAATTGTATCAGAGAAACCCTAAAATTGAATCAAACAGAAATTCTGGAACCAAAATGATAAAAGTAGAAGTAATGCTGTGTGTATGTTTAAATATGTAGAGTAACCATCAAATAGTAGTAAATGAATGTATTACTAGAAAGCTGGTGTTTTCCTCGTCATTTTCATAGAATACTGATGAAAGCCAGAAATCTTGCCCAATTGTAAACTCTGAGTTTGCAATCTGGCCTGTGAATGTACCTTTCTTTACTCATAAATATCTATGTTCAGACCAATGAATTAGAGTTCTCCAATTTAGCCTGTGCCTTAAGGCTTGGAGTGAGAAGGTATAGATCTTCCTCTGGCCCTCAAGCTTCATCCCAGCAGCAATCTGACAATGAGGGTACCTGGCTCTTGGTCTGGCAGAGGTGAACAACAGCAGGTGCTGAGGACTGGCCTTGAGAAACAGGATAGTCTCGGGTTCCAAGATATATGTAAATGTCTAATTTTCTCCTCTATATTTTCTCCAAAGAAAATTTACTTAGGACTGGGGATTTGGCTATTTTTTATTTATTGAAATTTAATTGGTTGTACATATCTGTGTGGTACGGTGTTGAGTGTTCAATACCTGTGTGCAACATGTGATGCTCAAATCAGGGTAATTAGTAGATTCAGCGTTACACAATGTCATCATTTTTTGTGGCCCTTTGCCAATTTCGCACTAACCCTTCTCTCCCTCCTCCTTTCCCACCTCTGGTGGACTCAGTTTTGTTCTTTCTTTTTGAATGTTCAATGAATCATTTTGATTGTTGTATTTTTTTCTTTCCTTTTTAAAAATATTTTTTAAGCTCCCATTTCTGAGTGAGGACATGTGGTGTTTCTCTTTCTATACCTGGCTTATTTCACTTAACATAATTTTCTCTAAGTTCATCCATGTTTTTGAGAGTGGCAGAATTTCTTTTTTTTTAATGGAAAAATAGTATTCCATTGTGTGTCTATGCCACGTTTTCCTTATCTAGTCACCCATCAATGGAGATTTAGGTTGGTTCCAACTCTTGGCTATTATAAATAGAGCTGCATAAACATGAGATGATTTCAATATGATGATTTCCTTCAATATGATGATTTCCCTTCCCTTGGTATATACCCAGCAGCAAAGCACAGGCAACAAAAGAAAAAAAATAAGCGAAGGAGATTATATCAGACTAAAAAGGTAACAGAGTAAAAAGACAACCTAAAAATGGAAAAAAAATTGCAGAATATGCTTCCTACAAGGGATTAATATCTAGAATATACAAGGAACCCAAACAACCTAACAGTAAAGAAATATTTATCATTCCCTGATATTACATACATGACTGATTTATTCTCTATCTCATGACACGTAAATATAAGCTCCAGAAGAGAAATCATCTCTGCCGCTGTATCCCCAAGTGCCTAGAATAATGCCTGGCACATAGTAGGTATTCAGTAAAAAATTCTTAGTCAGTAATTGATGAAGGAAACTTGCTGGTTACAGAGGTTAGCCTTGGATGGGGAAAAATAAATCTTTTCTAGATTTGAGCTGAGGAAGAGCATAATGTTGAGGTGGGATAGCAGTGGCTCATAGTGCAGTATTTTCAGGTCACGTGTTGAGAGTCAGGGGTTCAAGTACTGAATGAAGGAAGCACACCCTTGTTAAATACTTGTCAAGTGATAGGCACCTGCAAAGGACAGCTAGATGGAGACAAATGGTTGCCTCTCATTTTTATCTCTGAAGAGAGGCACTTAAGCAGTCCACTTGGCAACTTTTGTCGCTGGGTTGAAGACGATAAATTGACTTGTCTGAAGTGTTTATTGTTGACCTCAATGTTCTGGTGACTTGTTTTGGTGAATGACTCATCCCCAGAGTCCACTCGACCACACGGGGAGATGTCTCCTACTTCTCAGAAGCGCTTGAGCTCACGAGAGAGTGAGTTCCTGTGGATGGGTGGGGGTTTTCACTTGTTCCTCTCAGCACTGCTTTCTCAAGCACCTGGCTTAGAGAGCCCCAAAGCTTTGAGTGTTTAACTTAGAACTCTTCCCTTCCCTTTCTGTTTGCATTGCTTTAAGATAGCCCATTTAATTACTTGGAACCCTGTCTAGGACTTAGTTTGATGTAAGTGTAGCTGTTTCCCAAGTGTGGCCCGAGGTCATGCATGGCAAATCTTTGAAGAGAAGCATGGATTATTCCTGGGTTTGAGAGATTACATTGAGGGTACTTTAAGAAGCTTAATTTTCTCCTTGAAGAGCTCTCTACTGGGCTCAGCACTTATCACTCCTGGGCCCTCCCCACAGGGTAAAAGGAGCTCACCCTTGTACATTGAGGGTACTTTAAGAAGCTTAATTTTCTCCTTGAAGAGCTCTCTACTGGGCTCAGCACCTGTCACTCCTGGGCCCTCCCCACAGGGTAAAAGGAGCTCACCCTTGTGACATACATGACTGATTTATTCTCTATCTCATGACACGTAAATATAAGCTCCAGAAGAGAAATAATCTCTGCCGCTGTATCCCCAAGTGCCTAGAATAATGCCTGGCACATAGTAGGTATTCAATAAAAAATTCTTAGTCAGTAATTGATGAAGGAAACTTGCTGGTTACAGAGGTTAGCCTTGGATGGGGAAAAATAAATCTTCTAGATTTGAGCTGAGGAAGAGCATAATGTTGAGGTGGGATAGCAGTGGCTCGTAGTGCAATATTTTCAGGTCACGTGTTGAGAGTCGGGGGTTCAAGTACTGAGTGAAGGAAGCACACCCTTGTTAAATACTTGTCAAGTGATAGGCACCTGCAAAGGACAGCTAGATGGAGACAAATGGTTGCCTCTCATTTTTATCTCTGAAGAGAGGCACTTAAGCAGTCCACTTGGCAACTTTTGTCGCTGGGTTGAAGACGATAAATTGACTTGTCTGAAGTGTTTATTGTTGACCTCAATGTTCTGGTGACTTGTTTTGGTGAATGACTCATCCCCAGAGTCCACTCGACCACACGGGGAGATGTCTCCTACTTCTCAGAAGCGCTTGAGCTCACGAGAGAGTGAGTTCCTGTGGATGGGTGGGGGTTTTCACTTGTTCCTCTCAGCACTGCTTTCTCAAGCACCTGGCTTAGAGAGCCCCAAAGCTTTGAGTGTTTAACTTAGAACTCTTCCCTTCCCTTTCTGTTTGCATTGCTTTAAGATAGCCCATTTAATTACTTGGAACCCTGTCTAGGACTTAGTTTGATGTAAGTGTAGCTGTTTCCCAAGTGTGGCCCGAGGTCATGCATGGCAAATCTTTGAAGAGAAGCATGGATTATTCCTGGGTTTGAGAGATTACATTGAGGGTACTTTAAGAAGCTTAATTTTCTCCTTGAAGAGCTCTCTACTGGGCTCAGCACTTATCACTCCTGGGCCCTCCCCACAGGGTAAAAGGAGCTCACCCTTGTGGGTAAGATGTCTGAGGTACAGCCACAAAGCAGTTGGGTTTAGTACACCCAAGAAGAAAGGGCGGATGTCTTTATGGGACATGTTAGAGTGATTTGAAGGAAGTTTATTTTCATTATCAGTATTTTTTTTTTTTTAAAGAAAGGGTGGTCTGAATGATTTTAGGTCAACCTCTTCCTTTGATAAGGAAATAACTAAGGCCCAGAAGGCTGTGACACTTGGCAAAGTTGGCACTGGAACCCCACTTTTCTGACCCCCACCAGGTGCTTTCTCCTTTTCTTGGGATGTGCTTTTGGATCCTGCCTTTAATTCAAGGTGTGGCGCTTGGCCCTTGGGTGTGTATCAGAATCGCTAGGGAAGCTCATTAAAAATGCTGGTTTCTGGGCCGGCTCAGTGGCTCACTCGGGAGAGTGCAGTGCTGATTGCGCTAAGGCCGTGGGTTTGGATCCTATGTAGGGAAGGCCGGTGCGCTCACTGGCTGAGCATGGTGCTGATGACACCAAGCCAAGGGTTGTGATCCCCTTACCGGTCAAAAAAAAAAAAAACGCTGGTTTCTAAACCCCATCCTACTCACTGAACTGAATCTCTGAGGTTGGGGCTATAACAGGGAGGCTCCTAGGAGAGGTGGCCCAAGAGGGGTGTGTAAGGGGGTAAAGGCAGCAGGGGACTGGGGACAGGCACCCAGCAGGGCAAATGCCTGCTGGCCTTGCACAGTGGATAGACAAAGCTCCTTTCTGATACAGAAACAACCTTCTCAACTGGGTCACAGTTTGCACCTGGCTCTCCTGCACCCCCTCTGGTTACTAAGTAAGACCCTGTAGGGTTCCATTTTTAATGCATCTAGAAAGGGCTTTTTATCTTCTTTGGGGACATTTATTTTTCTGGCATTTTCCCGATGTATTTTGTCCTACATATGTGAGAATGAAAGCTGCATTCAATTTGAGAAAAATCACCTCCCTCAGGGCTTTTATGAGTCTTCTTGATTAGGGTCCCTAGGTGAGGGAGGGTGGCTCCTGGGATGGGGTCTGGATTTAACCCACTCAGAGAAGCTGGTGGGGTGGGGGTGGGGGGTGAGGCAGAAGCTGACCAGGAGCGTTGTTCTGACAGAAGGAAAAGGGGGTGTGCACTGGCTGTGCAGGGATGCATTTTGACAGGTAGGAAGGATGCTAAATCATTTACTGGTTCTTGCTGGTGAACTTGCTGATGTTTGGGTGCTCAGATCTTGTGACAGTTGCTACTGTGGAGCCTCCCATGATATGTGCTCCCAGCCTCCAGCTGGCTCTTTGACGAACCTCGTAAGTCATTAATATAAAGCTTTATGAATGTACCTGGTGAAGATACTAGAACAAGCCCTGGGGACTCTGAGAAGCATCAGATGGCCAGGTGTTCCTCACCAAAGGGACAGGACAGGGGCATTACTTGGCACTTTTCTCTTGAATTGGAAGCTGGCAAATTTTATCAGTTTGCTAGGGCTGCTATCACAAAATACCACAAAGTGGGTGGCTTAAACAACAGTTCTGGAAGCTAGCAGGGAGACCAAGGGTTGGTTCCTCTGAGTCCTGTGAGGGGCAGTCTCTCCCATGCCTCTCTGCTTGGCTCGTAGATGGCCATCTTCTTGTCTCCTCACATCATCTTTCCTGCTTTGTCTGTTTCTGTGTCCAGATTTCCCCTTTTTTATGACACCAGTCATATTGGATTAGGGGCTACCCTAATGACTTCCTTTCAAACTTGGTTATCTCTGTAAAGACCCCATCTCCAAATGAGGTCACATTCTAGGGAAATAAGAGATAGAACTGCAATACATCATTTTGGTGGGAAGACATAATTCAACCCATAACACAGATAGTCACACTGACTTCCGTCTCAGAATCTGAATCTGATGTGGAAGGCTTGTTAGTGAAGTTATCTTTTCAGGCTAAAGAACCCTATTCCTTAAATGTGGGATTCTGCACCTGCTGGTTCTGTTGACCTATACTTGGCACTGTACATTTTACTAATGCCTTCCACAGTGGTTGCCATTGTAACCCTGTGAGGCAGGTATTATCATTACGACTTTGAGGAAGCTGAGGCATAGCAAGAATTATACACTAAATACTGGCTTAAGTTTGACTCAAGCCCAGGTCGTCTACTCCATATCATAGATTTCTCCTGGGCAACTTATTAAAAATACAGGTTTGTGAGCCTCTATGGAATCTTTCCGAATCAGAAGCTGAGGTTGCAACCAAGGAATCTGTAATTTATCGTTTCCCCTGGAGATTTTGATGCACTCAAAAGTGTGAGGACTAATGCACTCTACCATGGACATAATATTTTAGAGGGAAAAAACCACCACTACCACCACCACCATCAGGTTGTTATTTGATTTTTTTGTTAGTTGGCTTGCATGGGAGACCCTAGGAGGCATCATGGAAAGGTACCCATTGAAATCATGGGGGCATTACAAACCTTAGGGCCCAAGGGGATTGGCTTCTTGTACAGCACCCCTGCCACCATACTGGTGGGCAGGGTCTGAACTCTTTGGCTGCCCAGGCTGTGCCAATTGTCCCTCAGCTAAAGGAAAAAGAAATCTGACTTAAAATTTCTGTGCTACACAGATGAACCTTGCACCACAATGGGGTGGGGTGGGGTGGGGTGGGGGAGATAAATCGAGAGGTTGTGGTCACAAGTAAATACCACTTTATCAAAGCAAACATAAAACCAGGAAGAGGACAAGGCAAGAAAAAAATTGTGATTATTAAGCATTTATTGTTATAAATATATATATTAACTAAAATGTGCTGGAGTATACACAGTGCAGAAGAATCACCTGGAGAAAATTTTAAAACACGGATTCCTGGGCCCCACTTCCAGAGGTTTCTTTTTAGCAGGTCTAAGGTGGGACTCAGAAATTCTGAACTGCAAGTCCAGGGACCACACCTAGAGTAGGCAACCCAGTATCAGTGAAATGCCATTATGTAGTTCACCTCTTGATATTGCAATGATAGTCTCTCTGAATAATGAAAATGTTTCTAAACCCTGGCCTTAGCCTATGCATTACAACCCATACTCAGGACCAATGTTCAAGTTATTTCACCATATTAACTTTATTCTAGTGCTTATATAACAGAATACATGGAGTCTCAGATAGGGGTGCTTTTCTTAGAGTGTGGTCCTTGGGTCACCACCAGAGGAATTACCGGGAATTAAGGTGAAGAATTATAGCTTCCCAATCCCAAGAGATTCTAATTGGGTAGGTCCATGTGGGGCTCACTAATTTGTAGTTTTCATAATCAGGTGATTCATAGGCATACTAAAGTCTGAGTGCCACTGAACTACGGCTTGAAAATCATTTCTGCTTTTTACTAGAAGCCAGTCATATAGTGGAGTTATAAACACTGTTAGATTGTTTATAGTGGCATTTGTTCTCATTTTCTGGCTTTTAATGCTGTGGTCTCGTCTGAAGTTACCAGGACCTCATTCTGCAGCAGAAATGTAATTTTAGTAGATTGGTAGATTTCTTTTTGAATAGTCACCCCCTTCCATTTTTATGTAAGCTCATGCAATTTATTTTAAGATAAGTCTTAAAAGTAAAAAAAAAAGTTATGTTTCTTGTCCTGGTAAATTTCTTTGAAGCATTGATAGTATGTGAAATATATTAGAGATTTTTGGAGTTAATTCAAGGAGGCTTTGTGGTCTTAAACTGCACATGTGTTTAAGAATGACCTTTCGTAGAAATATGTTTGTATTCTTGGGCTCTGTATGCATATTTAAGAAAAATCGGTAAATGCTTTCATATGGGAGGGGAGAGTTAGGATGAGGTATTCTTTCCTATTAGTAAAGGAGATTTAATTGCATTGACCAGCACAATAGATCTTGGTATTCTATGCTCCATGCCTTACAGATGTTTCTACAAATTGATTTTTTTCCCTGGAGACAAGATTTTCACTTCTATATTCTTCCTTCTGGCAGAATGGTGACCTTCACTTTTAGAAAGGGGAGCTAAAATTAATTTTGTGTCATTGGGTCAGGTATGCCCATGTCACTTTATATAATGTGTTCTTGAAAAGTTAGAGATAAACTGCTTTAAAAACTGCAGCAGGATCTGCATATGTTTGTCAAAATTTATAAAGCTATAACTAAAAAGGATGACTTTTACTGTATATAATTATAATTCAATAAACATGACTAAAAAATGTATCAGGGGAACTTGTTACTTTAGTCATACTTTTTATGATTGGCTTGCATAGTCAAGATTCCTTTTATGAACCAGTTTTTCCCCCCAGGACCCTCTCTGTTTCATACTCGTTTGAAAACTGTTCTATGAGCATTCTGAGTTAGTGCTTAGTGGGGTGGGCGGCATAGTCAAGATTCCTTTTATGAACCAGTTTTTCCCCCCAGGACCCTCTCTGTTTCATACTTGTTTGAAAACTGTTCTATGAGCATTCTGAGTTAGTGCTTAGTGGGGTGGGCGGAGTGGAATTGGTGCAGGACTACTGAGCGGTGGACTTGGCCTCTCATCCATTACTCTAAATCATTTTCTTTTTAGCACCACATCTGGTACATGTTGGGAGTTCACAGAGCTTTGGGGGATGAATTAAACCATCATATTGATAAAGAAACTGAGGTGCACAGAGTCCAAGTGGCTTGTCCAGATGTGATGATGAGGTGGCAGAAGTTTGGAGAAGATCCTTCTGGTCTTCTTATTCCCAGGCCAGTGCCCTTTCACTGTGCATTCTCCACCTTATGTCTGGTAAATTCATATTTTATAAGCTGGGAGTCTTAAACCAGAGTATACCTGTATGCTTGATATGGTTTTGAAGGCAGCCCATTCTTGTGGAAGGGCCCTGGCTTTGGAGTCATTCCATCAGTGTGGCAAATCTTTTTCTGAGTGTCTGCTATCTGCAGGGTGGTTACAGCATGAAACAAAACAGACCTGAGCCCTGCCCTCATAGATAGCACAGTCTAAAAGGGTTTGCGTGGAGAGAGGCATTAAAACAAGCCAGAAAACGTATGAGTGTCGCAAAGGATCACATGCACTCTGATGTAGGACCCTACCACACGGTGGCCACCATTTATAGAGTGACCTTGGGCAAGTCACCCAACCTCTGTAAACCTCCGTGTCCTCATCAGGAAAATGGGTATATATCTTTATATTGTGGAGTTGTTGTGAGGATTCAATAGATGATGGGTGTAAAGCAGCCTCTGCGTGCTTCTGGTCATATGGTAATTAGTTGTTAACTCCTTAGAGAAGGTTAGTAAATGAATGTGTATGTTTTTTTGTCCCTGTGCTGTGTCAGTCCTTTTAGACAACCTCACAACAGGAGTTTGGTATGTTTTTTTCTTCTCTGTTTTGGGTCATCTTAAGAACAGTGGAGGAGATGTATTGGAGGGCTGTGCTGGTTGGTTTTGCTCATTGACTAATGAGGTTAGGGTTGGAGCAGAGCTTTTTAGCCAGAATGCTGAGGTACGGTTACAGGTGAACTGAGGTAGTGAGTGATGCCTTCTGTACTTCCTCAGTCTCTCTGGGGCTGCCAGGACTCAGACCCTGCAAATATGATCATTTTCCAAGTGTGCCAGAACTTGGAAAAGTTTGAGAGATCATTCAGCTCTCTAAATGTGCTCAATGGGGTCCCCAGAAGTAGGGGCTATGTTATTAGATTTTAAGTTAACTGAAGATTCCTGGCCTGGAAGACTCTTTAGAAAACTGAGCCCTAGTGAGGTTAGGACTCAGCCCAAGGTCACACATTGGGTTAGGGGCAGAGCCTAATCAGGATCCAGGGATCTTAGTCCCGTACGCTGCCTCTTGTGCTCTGCCTTCCGTCTGGGATGGAAGATGCTAAGAATGTAAAATTACAGTTATTTGATCCAGATATGCTGACCCTACCCCCTTTATAGATAGCATGGTGATTTTTTCTTTATTTTTAATAGAATATTTTAATCTGCTGGTTTCATTTGTTAGTCCACCTTATGTGTGCAAGGGTGTCTGGCTATTTTACCTGCTCATAATCCTGCTGACTGGGCCAATTGTCCAGCTAGGGCTGGGTCTGGAGCTCATAGACCTCCCAAGCCCATTCCAGATGGGTCACAAACCCTTCACACGGCAGGCTGGGTCCCCAGACCCCTCACACACCAGGCTGGGTCACCAGACCCCTCACATGCAGGTCTTGGAGCTAGGTAACTGGCAAACGCGTCCTTGGAAGCTGTAGGTTGGAGAACATGGCTGCACAGGGCGGATTCCTGAGGCAGGTGCCTAACTCCACCCCCACACACAATTTGCTTACAAAGAATGCACTGCACCACCCCCAACCGGATGGGCAGGTGAGGGGGCTCGATTATTCTATTTTCCCAACAAAGGGATAAAGGTCAGGAAAGAAAAATCACAAGCTGGTAAATATCCTCACTGCTGGGGATGATACTCCAGGCTGTATTTCTCTTGGCTTGAGGCGCCAGGTAGTGTGGCCTACAGAACACAGGACGGGGAAGCCTCTGTACTGTTAGTGGCAAAATGTGTTCAAAGTTGGGGCGTGGATTATATGCTATTGCTGAGGTCCACAGGAACAGGTGCATATTAGGTTTTTAAAATTAAATTGTGAGAAGGCTAAAACTTTACAGTGATTCCTTTAGCTTGAGTATGGGACCCAAACGGGCTCCAATGCAGAGGCATGGGTGAGGAGTAAATTTAAGGACATTTCCTTTCAAGGATGCCTTTCACAGTGTTGTTCCTGTCAAGAATAGACAGACGTGGACAGATCTCAGGGAGGCAAGGGTGGGGGAGGTGCCAAAATTGCCCCGGGCCTTGCAGGGAAGCAGGTTTCCACTGAGGAAATATTGCAAGTGGCAGGGCAAAGACAGGGATGTTTTTCACCTGTGTTTCTGCCGGCTGCGGCTGCGTGAAGGCAAAAATGTTTGATGAGTGTTCTTCTCCTAAAAGGACTTTTTCATTGTAACAGTTGAAACAGAGCTCTCTGTTCCAGAAACATTTCCTGGTAGAGCAAATGTTTCCAACTGAAACAAACTAAATGTTGAGATAGGATTTACTTTGACTTTGAGGGGAAAGAGGACAGTTAAAAATATCCATTCAACTCTCTCAGTTCTGGGGAAACATACAGCAGAATAAGACAGGATTCCTGCTCCAATGGGGGTTACCCAGAGGAAAGGGCTGGCTGCCAACCTTTCCTGGCACAGGGAACAGAATATACAAAGGGTCAAGCCAGCATGCGCAGGGTCTCTGTGACCTGCAGGGAGTTTTTCCTGGCTGGAATTTGTGGTCTTTGCAGTGTGGGAGGCTAAGAAACTGTCATCAAGCTACATTCAGAGATCCAAGTTCCATCTTTTCTTTTAGTTTATGTTTTTTCCCCTGAGTTGTGGGGGTGCTTCTCCTTGTTTGTAGGGTCAATCACATCATAAAAAACTTAAATGTACCCTCTTTTAGTTGAAGATGTAATTGGCTTAAAAATAACTTCAAGGAGGTCAGGTGTGGGTGGAGGTTGGGCTGATTCTGAGGAGTGTTGGGGAAATATAACTAAAAATGAGATCTTTTTTCAATCCAGGAAACCTCTGCAAAGGTAGGAGAGAAAGAACATAATTTTATTATCGACTGAGCAATAAACCAGAATGTGATGTGCCTCACAGGCAATCTGCTAAAGGGATGCAAAGAGGGAAAGAAATCTGCTCTTTTATGTAGCTAAGTGGATAACACCCATTATATTCATGTTTTCAAGATTGAATTGCTAAATTTATGTATCTTTAAGGCTGGCGGTAGGGTTTGCAGTCTGGAGTTGGGTGACAGCTGAAGGTAGGCCTGTCTCCTCCCTGATAGATAGCATTATTTTCCTTTATGTTACAGTTCACAGAGATGGCTCTCAAGTCATTGTGAGAGAGGCTTACTTAGCATTTGAGCTGACAGGAACAGCCCTGACCTTTGGCCCTGGTAAGGGTGGTTTGAGTATCCTGGAATTCAGGGCTTGCCCTGAGCTCATGGAGCCTCCTAGGAGACCAGGGCTCTGCCTTTGATGTGGGTGTTGACCCTAGACAATTACCTCTCCTCTCTGCCTCAGTATCCTCATCTGAAAAATAAGGGGTGGGCCTAGAGTTCTGTGATCCCATGACATGGGGGCTCTGCTCCCCTCCCCATTTCCCCGAGCTGCCGTTTCTTCTCTCCTGGTCCTGACACCCTGGCCAGCAGTTCAGTGTTGCCATCCGGCTGAGAAGTCTGACTGATCTACACTGCAGGTCATGGAGTTGCAAATCAGCTTTTGGAGCTTGAGCTGGGGAGTGCCTTGCAGATAGCATCAGGTGTTGGGGCACCCAATGGCACGGTCACCTGCTTCTCCCCCAAGGCAGGACGGTCTCCAGGAATAATACTGCATCTGATAGTTGTTGCATCTGATAGTCGTCTGTGGTTTAGTCCTTGCTCCTCCTATCTGGCTCACTCTGCCTCTGTAAGTTAATGAAAATCAGTTTCCCGTCCTCCCCGGCTTGGTTCCTTCTTTCCCCTCCACTCAGAATCAGGAAGAGTCTTTGTGTTTCCTCATCGACTTAGTTTCTGGGCTTTCTCTAGAGGATGTGATAAGGCTTTACATGGCTTTTAAACCAACCATATTATGTTCCTCTAATGCCTGAAGCAGCTTAGAAAATTACTTTATTATGTTCTTATTAAGGACACTCCTCTGGGCTTTCTCTAGAGGATGTGATAAGGCTTTACATGGCTTTTAAACCAACCATATTATGTTCCTCTAATGCCTGAAGCAGCTTAGAAAATTACTTTATTATGTTCTTATTAAGGACACTCCAAGAAACTTTGAGTTAAATGACAGTGTTCGTATATAGAAATTTCCTCTCAGATGTTGCTTCAATCACTTGATCACCCTTCAATTACTGGACCAGAAAATTGTCGTCCCTGCCTGATGCAGTCCTACTGTGGGAGCCTCAGATTTGGCATGTGGGTTCTAGAAGAACTGAATGGAGTTTTTTATGGCGTTTTGTGAATTTAGGGCTAAGGAAAGCTTCTGAGGGCTGCAAGCCCTGGAGGTAGAAGTTCAGTACTTGAGTCTTGGCCATGGTGCCGGTGGACCAGTGGGCACTGAAGTGGCACCGTTGGAGGTATTATGTATCGAGTGGGACAAAAGTGGAAAACCTAGGCTTATCAGACCTTCCCCTCCCTTTTACTTTTCTGGTCTCCCTTCCCATCCCACTTTCATCTTCAGACCAGTATGTGGTTGTCTAAGTGCTTTGACTTTGCCACTTCTGGTTACCTGCATCCTGGCCTGTTTTGAATTTTACCTGGTATTAAATGTAGAGAGGATACAACATGGCTTTCCCCCTCATCCTTGGATCCTGATGTGGCATGGTGAGAAGGAAGGGTCCCCATGAGAAATAGCTGTGGGCAAGTTTCCCATTGTGGCGAATCTTAGATTCCTTGTCTATTAAATCCACCTAATGATATGTCACCTACAAGATGGTGGGGACCAAACTGGACAGTGGATATTCTACACTCAGTGCAGTGCTCGGCCCACAGTAGGGGCTCTGGCAATCCATCCCCACTCCCTTCCTCTTGGAGAGCCCTCCCCTCCCACTTATCCTTAAGACAGTACATTCTGGTGATACACTGTTCTAGAATCAAACAACAACAACAACACAAATTGCTCATGCTTTTACTCTTTGAGTTGCCCTCATGACTTCTGACGATTAAGAAAATAAAGCATTTGGTGTGCAATAATTTGGGAAGAAGAAACCTTAGACCTCTGTTGTCTGATATGGGAGTCACTGGCGCAAACGGCTTTTGAACTCTTGAAATGTGGCCGGAGGGACTGAGGAACTGAATTTCTGATTTTATTTCATTTAAATAATGTTTGGAATAACTTGGGTATGTGAATCACCTTTTTCAGCTGTAAATGTTGTGAAATCAAAATATAGATCAAACGTTTCTGATGAAGGTTTAGCATCCAATTTGAGATGTGTGCTGTAAATGTAAAATACACACCAGATTTCAAAGCCTTGGCATAAAATATATAAAATATTTCATTAATAACTTTTTATATTGATTACATGTTGAAATGATAGTATTGTAGATATATTGAGTTAAATAAAATATGTAAGGGTACTTTAAAAAGTTCATGGAAAAATAGAATTAAATGTAATATGAATCTTTCTATGAACTTTTTGAAGTACTCTCGTATTATTAAAAGTAACTTCACCTATTTCTTTTTACATTTAAAGTGTGGCTACTAGAAAATTTAAAATCACATATGTGGCTCACATTGTATTTCTACTGGACAGTACTGCCTTAGACCTTGGTGTATTTGAAACTGGCTTGAAGACCACAAGGAAGCTTCTGGTGCCAGCAGTTCTTAGAGAGAGTGATGCTTTCTGGAGTCTTCCTCAGTGGTCTGCCAACATTGTGGAGCAGAGCTGGCCACTTACAAATACCAAACTATTGGAGCATCCCCCTGATCTTAATACAGTACCTGCTGAGGGCAAATTGGAGAGATACCTTTCTCCGTAAAGGTTGCACTGTTCCAGGAAGAGGCCTGAATTCTTTATTCCCTGACAGCTCAAGGGGCTCCTTATCCCTGTCAGGTTTAGTTCTTGAAACATAAGCTTCTGCCAGGACTCTTCGAGATTCCTTGCTGATCCAGCTTTGCTCTGTTCTGATTTCTTATGATAGGCTCTCCGTTGAAGAACAATTAAACCAACCAGCTTTATACAACTGGGAAATTCAAAATGCTGACTCACTTTTCAGCAGACGTGCTAAAAGCTGTGTGGTCCAGAATTTAATGTATTCACAGTGGAATGGCGGCCCGGGGAGGTACACTGCCAACTAATGGAATTATATTTAAAAATTTTAAGTGCTTAATTTAAAAGATAATACAGTTTGAGTTGAATAAAAATTTTCAATAGGATTTCATGTCACTTTGGATGATAATGATTGGCTAGTTCTGACTTTTCCAAAATTAGTTGTGTGTGTTAACTGGTAAGTTCAAAAATGTTCTTTGAGTACTCCTGTGTGTAGGATATCCTGTTTGGTGTTTTCTGAGCAAAGAGAGGTGTGTAAAATGCCATTTTTCTAGTTGGGGGGTTAACACACTTAGACCTGTACCTGCATATGAAGGAAAACAACATAAGGTTGTATAAGAAACTTAAAATGAGTGTTACTGAAGGTAGGTTTAGAAGAAAGAGTGATCACCGTGGTCAGGTAGGTTTTAGGGAGTTATTCTCTGTATCAGACCTCCCTATCTGGGGGTTTCTCAGAGTACAGTCCAGGCATCACTTCCATCTGAGCTGGATAACCTGAGATGATTGTTTAAGTGCAGACATTGTTGTAGTTGTTTGATTCTAGGGTGGAGGTGAGGCCCAGGGATGTGAATTTTTTAAACCTCCTGCTGTGGATTGATTGAATTGTGTCCTCCAAAGTCTGCATATTAGAAGCTTAATTCCCACTATAACTATGGAGGGTAGGAAGTCCTATTATGGTAATTGAAAGGTGGGGCCTTGAAGAGGTGATTAGATTGTAGGACCGTGCATAGTGAATGGATTGACAACAGTGGTCAGGGATGTGGTTTTGAGGGCTTTAGAAGAACACATGAGAGTCTCCCTCTCTCTCTTCTGCTATTTTCTGCCATGTGAGACCCTTGCATTGTTATAAAGACACCACCAAAGAAAATGTGTTCCCTGGACTTTGGACTTCCCAGCCTCTGAAACCATAGCAATAAATTTTGTTTTCTTATAAATCGCCTAGTTCCGGGTATTTTGTTATAACTAACATCCTGTTTCTGGTACCAATTTTCTGTATTAGTCTGTTTCTATTGCTTATAACAAGTACTTGAAAATGTGGAAATGGCTTTGGAAGTGGGTGTTTAGGAGAGGCTGGAGGAATTTGGAGGAACAGGCTAGAAAAAGCCTAGATGCTGGTGGAAGTTTAGAAATCAAGAAAACCATGGAAAATTTTAGAGATTGGTTAAATGGTGGTGACCAGAATGCTTATGGAAGTATGGACTGTAAAAACCGTTTTAAGGAGGTCTCAGGTAGAAATAAGAATGAGTCTTTTAGAAACTGGGGCAAAGATCACCCTTGCTATGAACTGGCAAGGAACTTGGCTGCATTCTGTTCATGCCCAGAAGCTTTATGGAATGTGGAACTTCAAGGTGCTGACCCA